>NC_082664.1:17690000-17910000 GCF_025265405.1 Mesoplodon densirostris
TGGAGAAGAAAAGAAACCCAGTTTAGAGCATACTACCCACTCCTTAAAGCCTTCCAGGGACATTCAGAGTGGGAATTTCACCCCAGTTGGTCATCATTGGATAGATGTTCCATTTATTCTTATACAGAAAACCAGAGATCTGTTTGGGGTAGAGGTGGGGTGGAAATTGATAAAATAATTGAAATAGAAGAGTATCAGTATATATATTTTTTCTTTCTTTTTCTTTCAGTGTCCTTCTCACTCAGTCTTATTATAATGTATTGAGGGTGTATTAGTCACAGTTCCCCAGAGAAAAAGAACTAATAAGTTATATATATATATATAATGAGATTTATTATAAGAAATTATCTCATGAAATTATGGAGGTGGAGAAGTCCCATGACCTGTAATCTGTAAGCTGGAGACCCAGGAAAGCCAGTGGTATAAATTCTAGTCAAGTTGACACATAAAATTAACTATCATAGAGGCTTAGAGGGAATTCTATCACACCTTATTTTCAAGGTAATCTTAGGTTTCTTCCAAGAAGCATTTGTGACTCAATAGACATCCAAGGCAGGGGATCAACAGAACAGAGAAAACCCTTCCCTTCAGTTTATACCACAGACTGTAGTTTTCAAACTTATTTTCTTCAGTAACAAGAAGAGGGCTGATGTTTTCCATGGGGGGCCAGGGTTATCAACTTTGCCCTTGAGGACTGAGGGTCCAGAAGAAGGACACAGGCTGTCATCTCCCCGCCTCCTTAACCCACCCAAGAATGCATATGGGAACACACTGAATGAGATTCTGCTAAAATTCATTATTATGATTTTAGAGAAAATGAATGTCAACAAATAGAATTCTTAGTATTGCTGGGAATTATCAATTTAGCCATACCTCACGACTTAACCTAACACAAGTCTGTCTAGAAACTGGAGTTGGGAATCACTGGATAGTCTCAATTTTTATAAATTCATGATCCAATTGCACCTTCATTATAGATACTGCCAAAGTGAATAGAAGTTAAGCACAATGAAGTTGGGGTCATGTTTCAGGACAGTGAAGACTAGAATTAAACCCTTCACAAATGCACGGCCGCTAGTGCTACACATGGGTGTAGCTGGCAAGTGAGCAGAGTTGCTCTGTGTTTGACTATAAGATCTTCAAAGACATACCTACTGGTCAGCTTTGTGAATATGGCAAGTTATTTAAACATTCTCTGCCTCCATTTTCTGTTCTGAAAGTGAGGCTGCTCATATTTTTATGGTGGGATTTTCTAGTAATAAAAGAGAGGAGCTATATAAAATCTTTAGTATAGTCCTTAGCATAACTAGCTCTATTATTGGCCTAGCTCATTTTCCATTAAAGATTTGTTCATAGGCATGTTGTGTATGGTATGATCAATGAAACACCATTGGAAGGAATGAAACCAGGATTCTGGAAGAGAGCACTTATGTGCCAACACTTGTACAAGCTTGTTTTACACATCATCAAATCTAACCCTCATCCCAACTCTCCCCAATAGATTTACTTTTTCCTTTTTTATGATGAAGACACTGAGGCTTCAGGAATTGAAATAACAGACCATGTAAGAAGGTGACATAGGTGGGATTTGAATGCAGATTTGTACAAGCTCAAAACATATGCTCTTATTACTATGGTAAGAAAATGAAGCAATCAGCCTGACCACCGCAAGGGACCTTCTGGCAATACACAGATGAGCTTCCCTAGGAAAAGGATTATTATTGTGTTTTACTCTGGAACCACATTGTTGAAAAATAACTAAACATTCTCTTATGAGAAAAGTCACAGAAGAGGATCTGAATCACATTCACAGTGAAAAATGGGTTTAAAAAATGCCTGTCTTTGAAATTAAAGTGCTAAAAGAAATAAGCTCCTGATGTACACAGAAATGGTAATAAACCTGCAAATCACAGTATTGGTCAGTAGGAGAGCCAGGAGGCCCCCAACACACCAGTGTTGATTTAATACAGTTCACAAAAATCAACAGGCCCTGTTAACTCAGGGTTCAGAGCACATCACACACAGGAGAAGGGCAACTTTTAAACTCTTCTTCGCTCCTGAGTCCAAAAAGGACGTTGATTAAGTGTGAGTAAAAGGGAGTATGACGCTAATGAAATATAAGCAAAGTAACTATTTTTATTCTGTTTTGGGGGAGGTGAGGTGGGACTGACAAGCCACATCTCACACCCAACCCTGCTCTCTCCCTACTGAAAGCTCAAGAAATGAAAAGATGGCTTTGTTGACAGAAGCACCCCCACACACACACACACACCGTGGCAGTGGTGGGTTTGAGAAGGAAATAAGGGATGGTGTGTACACCCAGTGTAAACACTCTGGTTCCCGTGAGTTCCTAGGGCTAGAAGCTAAAGTATTTCTAACTTTAAAATAGACTTAGTCACCATATTTCAAACGATCCCCATTGCAGTACCTATAAAGACCTCACCTTGTTAGCTCTCCACCTCTCTCTCATTACCTTCCTGTAGGATATTTTAACTCCGTCCATGATTTAGGGAACATTTCTGATCAACACCATTTTCCGTCTAGGTGGTTTTACCAAGTGGATTGAGAATCACATTTATTCCACGAAAGTAATTGAAGGGGAGTGGATAGAGCCATAGATTTTTCTCCTCCTTACTCGATGTTCTGGGTATTATATAGTAATGAGATGCTGCTCAGTTAGTTTTGATCAAATTGCATAAAATCTTCCATGTTAAAGTTTTGAATTTAGGAATGCCTTTCATTTTTAACATGCTAAGCATGGTTTTTGTAGTTTGGTTAGCTTTGTATCTTTGATTTCACATTTCATGTTTTTACTGCTTTGTGAGTATTCATTAAAATCGTTCATTCTCATTACAAATAAAAATTAGAAAAAGACCAAACAGAATGTCAAATGTGCTGACTTAAGGACTAGAAGGCAATACTCTATCCCTTTGTATGCTATGGAAAATTGCTAATTTCCATAAGAAATTTAATTATTTTCTCTATAGTCATCCAGAGAGATGAAACTAGATGGAATAAGGTTCATTCAGGCAACTTTGCTATTGTGCTAATAATTTGATTAAAATTAACACAAAACAAGGACCTAGCTTTTAACTTACTGGTAGTGAGATTTAATTTTTCTTTGTGAGAGTTATCATATTCAAGATCCAGGTCTAACATACTTTTGTGACAGGAAGATTAAAGACACATGGAAAACTGCCATGATTTTCTCCTTAGTTCTTAAAAGACCACTATAACTCAGAAAGCATTCACTTTATATTCAAGTACAATGCTAATGGCTTATAGCTTCAGAGATTAAGAATAGTTAGAAAAAATATTACTCCCAGTTCTCTATTTGTGTGTCCAGGGAGACAAGAAAATAAATTTATTCTAAAATAAGCAAACTTACTTCATCTTTTCTCCATATGCCTTAGTCTTGTAACATTTGCTTTAGACGAAGGAACGCTGTATCACCAAATTGCTTACATCTTAAAACATTAAAATATTATCTTCAGAATTACAAAAGACTGCAAAGTATAAATTGCTTATTTATTGCCATTGTACTGTAGCATAAGAATTAACATGAAACAGCATGGTGGGGGAGGAGAGACAGGACTCATGCTTGAATCTCTTCTCTTTGCATCTATACTCACTGCCTGGTGATGTCATCCAGCTTTATGGCTTTAAATGGCATCTATATGATGATAACTCTCAAATTAATATCTATAGCTTAGACCTTTTACTTGAACTTCAGACTCATATATCCAATTGCCTACTCGACATCACCACTGGGATAACAAATAGGCATATCGAATTTACATGTTGAAACTGATTTCACCCCTTAAACTTGCTTTTCCTGAAGTCCTTTCCATCTCAGTAAATGGGAACTCTAGCTCTTCAGCTACTCAGATTAAGAAATCTTGGCTTCCTTGAATCTTTCCTTTCTCTCACTCTCCACTTTTAATTTAGGAACAAATGCTACTAGCTACACTTTAAGGAAAAATTCAAAACCACATCAATGTCTCACCACCTCCACTGTGACCACCTTGGCCCAAGTCTCCATCATCTTTTGCATGTATTACTGCAAACCATCTTACCTGTGAGCTCTGCTTTCACCCTTGGTCTATTCTCAACAAAAAAGCCAGTCTGTCTCTCTTAAAACATGTCTAATCAGGTCACTCCTTTGCTCAAAACTTTCCAGTGGCTTCCCACATTGTCTAGAGAAAACAAGAAAGTTCTTTGAACTTCTGCAAGGCCCTACACCATCTGATTTTTTCCAGCTCTCTCCTTTTTAACCCCACCAGCTGCTTTGCTTTCTCTTGTACTTGCTGAATACAACTTAGTAAAATAGATTTTAACACATCAACTGGCACCTGGTAAATGGCTAGTAAATGTTATTTTCAGTGAATGAATGAAGGAAAAAACAAAGAGAAATCAGGAAATTTTTTAGAATATTTTAGTTGTTCCTAGTCCCTGATATGTTCTCAGTTGCTATTCTTTAATTTGGATATTTCTGATATTATTGTGTACAGATTGAATTTTATGATACTTTCAATCAATATTTATTAGTGACTACTGTGTACTAGGGATTATATGTATTGGCCCTCAGGTATACAGAGTTGCATTCCATGTGATCACTTGACTCAGGAACTAGAATCTTATACCTGCCTTCTATTTGTACCATTTTCACATATGATACGTAAGAGAAGTACCAGCTATGTATCTGATTATGGACCCAGTACCAACTTATTTTAAACAGAGATGGATACCAGAATTCTGTGGGCTGCTGGCAGTACCAAAATTTGTTTTGCTGTTACCCAATTTGACTTAGTTACCAACATTTAAAACTGCGGGGATGGAAGTGGGAGAGATATGTACAAAAATGTGTATTTGCATTTTCTCTTGAAAAATCAGGAGACCTGGCAATCTTGGGCCTCTTCATTGCATTCAACTGAAAATGAATAGCAGATGCTCACCTTCAAAGAGGGTTCCTGGCTCCAGACTGTCAGATGGGTTCACAACTCAAGGGGGAGGAAAAACATGATATAATAGCAATTTTTCTTTCACATAGCCATTTGTATTTCATAAAGTTTTCACATATTGTGTTTCTTGGTATCCTAAAGACAATCTTTTGGAGTAAAATGTGTTATCTTCAAATTTACAGCTAAAGGAGCTGAGTCTGAAAGAGCTTAATGAGTTATCTTAATGACTCAGCTTATAAGGAACTATCATCATCATCTCCTTCTTCATCACCATGGTAATTTACATTATTGAGTGATTATTTTGAGCCAAACACTGTCTTAAGCATCTTTTATATGTAGATGCATTAATCTTCCCAATAACTCTGAGAAAGGCACTGTTAGTCTTCTTATTTTCCAGTGAGGGAATGAATGACTGGTAACATCAATAACATGCTCAGGGTTTCAAAGTTGATAGTGACTGGACCAGAATTTAAATTCAGACAGTCAAGTTTAGAGCCCAGTTTTAACCACTGGACTATAGTATCATGTTTAATATAGCCTAGGTCTGTCTATCTCTAAAGACAGTATTACAGACTTGGAGGGCACAGAGTGACATAGTGAACCAAATTTGGATCCCCATAAACACTAGTGGAGAAAAGAGGCTCCTGGAGATAGTGGAAACAATCTTAGTGTCTTTCTCCTTAGGGACTATGAATCTATATGGGGCCATTCTGCCCATGACCCTACCATGCAGTCCACCTTAGGAGTATTCCTGTGTAAATAAAGCAAAGCATCTCTTCATGAAAACTCATTCAATTAGAACATTTTTGGGTTTTTTTTTTTTTTTTTTTCATCTCTGAATCCCTAGTGCCTATTCCTGTGCCAGGTACCCTGTCAAATTCTGCTTACAGAATGTTTTCTGCACTGGTTTGAAAATTGATTAACTTTTCCAAAACCTCCCCAAATTTCTTGATTTGACCAAATTGAATGCTGTTAAAAATGGACACAGAAGAAAAAGTGGGTGTCATGATCAAGGTAAAGATGAAATTGGTGTTAGCTGACTACAGATTCTGGTACAACTAGGAAGAAACAATATACCCCCAACTAAGACCTCCTTGCTTAGGATGGATGTGTCTGGTCAAGATGCATTATTAATGACATCTCTCAGATGACAGTTTAGCTGCCATAAGCCCCTATTTCTGGTAGCTTGCCTTGCTGTTATGGTGGAAGTTAACCGAAAGTCAACGTATCATTTTTTCAAACAAGGTAAGCAATATGGTATTCCAACGACTTGATAGGAACTAATGTTTCTGCCTTCCACCTCCCACATCTATTCAATAAGGTTTCTTTTCCAAGGATATCAAAGGGGTAGAGGTAAGTTTTAACTGGTATAATTCCTCCTAAAACTCAGTTGGAAGAATGTCTATTTTGTGTTCAATTCCTTTACATTGTTTAGGCGGTCAGGATTTTTAACAGTATTATAATCAAACCATTCTTCAAACTGGGTCACCCTAATTGGCATTAATTTTTCCTTTTTTCTTTTTATTTTTTGCATGCTTTTAATCAAATCATGTTCAAGAAGTGAGCCAAAACCTAGTCCTGTCCCTATGACTTTTTCTTCTCCTTTATCTCCCCATCTCTGCTGACCTCCACTGGGAAATAGATAATCTCATAAATATTCTGTGAAAAATTCTCCAATCTTACATTTTCTCTAATTCTATGTTATCCTCCAAATTATGGACATTATAAATAAAACTTAAGGAAATCTTCTCTACAATACTTATTAAAAATGTATTGAATAAGTAATGTATATGAATGAGGACTAAAAATGTATTGAATAAGTAATGTATATGAATGAAGGTTTCCAAGTTCTTCCAGGCATCTCCTGAATCCACATTTCCACCACTGGAAAGCTCATTCCAAGTCTGAGCAATTGCATTAGTATTATTATACTGACATGTTTAATTGGATGGTTTATTACTTTATTAATTTCCTGGGGGTGTGGTAACAAACTCCACAGTCTGGGTGGCTTAAAAAAACAGAAATTAATTCTCTCACAGTTCTGAAGTCTAGAAGTTCAAAATCAAGTTCTCAGCAGGATCTTGCTCTCTCTGAAGAGTCTAGGGAAAAATCCTGCCTTGCTTCTTCCTAACTTCTGGTGACTCTCAACAACCCTTGGTATTTCTTGGCTTATAGACTGATCTCAGCCTTCATAGTCACATGGCCTTCTTCCCTGTGTGTTTCTCTGTCTCTGAGTATGTCTCAGCCTCTCTTTCCTCTTTTTGAGAGGACTCCAGTCATTGGATTTAAGGCCCACCCTAAAGTGTGACTTTATTTTAACTAATTATATCAACAGACTATTCCAAATAAGGTCACATTTTGAGGTTCTGAATGGACATGGATTTTGAGGGGACACTATTCAACCAAATATATATAGGTAGAAGAAAGGGTATACTAAATGGTATACTAAGTTTAAGCCTGAAATGGAGAGCAGTTAGATATACCTTTAGTGTGAGGTGTTATGTTTATCAGGCTAAGAGTTTTCTGTGTTTACTGTTTGCTGTAGCTGTGGTGTCAGAAGCTAAAATTTCCTCTATTGTCCTTGTTTTTGTCTCTCTTTTTGTTTTGGGGTTTTCCTAGAGATTTCTTAAATAGGATCTGAGGCTTGCATCTCTTTTAGCTGTAATCCCCCGTTGTTATACAGGATCCCTATTGATGTGGTATAAGATTTTTAGGGAAGAGGAAGCATTCTACATTCTTATTGATTAGTTTTCAATCTTTCAGTGAGCCTGAGTTGGGTAATTGCCTTTCTCCATGCTGAAGGCTAAAGGGGGTTGGAGTTGGATCTTTCCTTCCTCCACTATAGAAGGTTAAACTGGCCTGGAGTTAAATATTTTTCCCCCACGTTTGTTAGGCTTTGGTAAAATCCCAGTTTGGTTAAGCTCTGGTAAAATAAGTTCCCTTGAGGGCAGTTCTAGTTGAGAAGAATAGAAAGCTCTGGTTATATTTCAAAATGGTTATTTTTCCTCTCTTTCTTACTAAAAGAATGATTGTTTTCTCCACAATGAGAATTTGTTAGCATTCTTAGAGGTGAAACTCACAAGTGTGCCCTCCCCCAAGACTGCATCACGTTGGAGTTCTTAATTCTCACAATAATATACACTGAGCACATAGCAATTCTTCAGTTATAGTTTAAATTTTTCCTAAGAATATTGGCTAGGGCTGTGGGCTTCTCCTTATAAGCTGTGATTTTCTGTATCTTCCTGTCTGTCTCTCATTTTCAGGGTAGCAGTTTGCCCTGTGACCTCAATTCTCTGACGGACTTAAGAGGAGTTGTTGATTTTCAGTGTGTTCAGCTTTTTTTCTTGCTGTGAAGGCAGGAGAATGACTTCTAAGCTCTATATGTGGGACTGGAAACCCCAGAGGTTTGAAATGGAGATTTTGATAATGGCAGTCTACTTCAACTGTGTGCCAGACTCTCTAATCTTCATAATAAACCAGTAACATTTTAATATTCATTATCCCAATTGTAGAACTTGGAGCTCTAGTTGGTTGTGTAACTTGTTCAAGAGGTAGAACGGGGGTTGGAAACCAAATCACTTTGTTCAAATTGTAGCTACCACGTTACACCATGGTCATAAGAAGGATAGTCTCTTGTCTCTACTTAAGAAAATCAGAGTAAGTCTCTTGACTTCATAAGGATAGGAACTTAATATGAAATAATGTGTATGAATAGTGTAACATGAATAAATCAAATTTACTATCAGGCACTTTAGTTACTGTTTCCATACAAGTTGTCTTTTGTGAGTCATCATAAAATGTGACTTGATGTTCCATGAACATCCTGACCTCCTGGCAGCATCACACTTCCCAAGCCACAACCCAGCTAAAGAAAGAAAGTTGTCATTGCTAACAACTGGAGCTTTCCTTGTAGTCCACTTAGAATCACATCATCAGTGCAAATTAAATTGATGCAACTGAATCAGCAGGGGTCTGTGTATAGGAGAACCCTGTGTACTGATTCCAAAGACCTGGATTCTCACCCTACTTTTTCCTGTACCATCTGGGCACAGAACACAGGTCACAACAACTCATCTGGGTCTTAGATTTCACAAGGGAAATATCAGGTAATTTCTCAAGTTCTTTTTCAGTCTAAGATTCTAAGTAGTGATTTAAAACAAACAACACCCTTCTTCCTTGAGAAGGGTAAGAAGGGCAGAGGATGGCATGGAGTAATCTGTATAGGACAATGTACATTTTGAAATATTTTTACACTCATTGGGAAAACTAAATAAAGTCAAAGCATTAATTACTAAAGTTTACTGTTCAATATGTCTAAACCCAGCTTATCAGTATAGCCACCTGTTTATTTCTTCACCTAACAGTGGATCCTAAATCATTTGACCCCATTTGCCTAGCTGATATTTATTATTTGCTTCTTAAGGCAAAATTCAAAACCCTCCCTATATTCTAAAACAATAATCAGTGTCCCATAAGGTAATTATTTAGGGCTGTAGAGAAGATTGATGTCAAAAGATAGTATGTGTGCTTTGACAACACTTCCCCTCTAATGCCTTATTATGCAGAAATACATGGATATTGGGAAAGTCAGGACTAACTGCCTGGGACTCAGGAAAGCTCCTGAGACAAAAAGGTTCCAGAGTACCATTTCTTTCCTTTTTGAGCTTTATGATTAACAGAGCCTATCTCAAGATTGACATAGACTTAAGTGAATTTGATGGGCAATAAAAGACACTGATTTCCATGACACTTCTTCATAAGAGAACTTAATAGCAAATGACTGAGTCACTTGAATTGTTGACCCAAGCTGTACATCCAGGCCTGATAATAATGAGGAATTGTTGATTCTCTTAACCCAGCCATTTGGTATTATGGATACACTTTGTCATTACTGTCAGTGAATATAAATTTTAAATAAGGTACCATAGTAAAGGGAGCAGAAGCATGGGACAGAGCCTTCTCCTTCTTATCATTCTATTCCCTGACAGAGGCTCCAGCAGAGGTGTGAGTACAGCAGGATTGTGCCTAAGGCTAGCCTGATTCATCAGTGATGCTCATGGCAATGATAGAGGACTTTCCAATTCTACCCCCAGTTGGTTCCAGTTGGTTCTCTCTAGGTACCTCCACAGTGAAGTCCTTGTCATTGGCCGAAGTTCTTTAGTTACGACACACAGGTTCTTCCACAGTGATGACCGGGCAAGCTGGGAGTCTTGTTCTGAAGAAATCAGCTCTTAATTAGGGTTTTAGTGGCACTGAGTCTCCAGGTAGAACCCTTGATTTCTGCTCAAAGGGGAATCCTGATCAAGACAGAATTGTATGAATGTGCCTCTTAAGGAATGGAACTGACCTGGGGGAAAAAAAGGAATATTCTGTGTCTTGGTAGGAGTATTGAATTATGTTATTTGGCATTTAAAAGATATGTGATTTAATTCACACCCCAGACCAATAAAGTGGGACATGCTAGTTATGTTATTGACTATTAGGTCTTTAAATCTTGTTGCCATGAAGTATAAGAGCCTAACATTAATTTAGTGACTGGTTGTATTAAATATAGGGAATAAAAGGGTGGATTCTGGAGCCAGAATACTTGGGTTCAAGTGTTGGCTCTACCACTTCCTAGCTTTATGACCTTGGCCATATGTGAACTCTCTTGTCTCTCTGCTCCCTCATCCCCAAAATATGAAAAAAATAATAGTCTCTATTTCAGAGTCGTATCAAGAACTAAACAAGCTAATGAAAAGTACTTAGAACTATCCCAAGTAAGAGATTATGTCTTTAATAACTCTTAGTAGTATTAGGTATGTGCATATTTCTTACACAAAAATACGTTTTTAAGGTTTAATTGTGCCTTAGAATTGCCATTGTACATAAACGTGTCTCTAAATCTGTCATCAACAGAGAAGCACTGGCCAGTTGAGAATGCATTCCTGCTTAATGAGAGAGCCCTACACTACTGGATGAATATGTTCTTTTACTAGGAAAGCAACTGGTGGTGATGGCCTGGGTCAATAAGAATCTGAAGTTCACACCATCTTGGACTCTCCAGAGACAGAGCAGGAGTTCTTCCTTGTTGCCCTGTGCCTGGCATCTGTTAATTGAGAGAGAGGCGGATGCATGAGATACATAGCTCACAACTGAGCACAGATGAGAGATTCCCCAGAGAAGTTTTAAAAACCTATTTTCTTTAGAGTCAGGCCTTCTAAACCTGACTTTGTTTTTCCAGCTGCATCTAAATGTGTGTGTGTGTGTGTGTGTGTGTGTGTGTGTGTGTGTGTGTGTTTATCTTCAGACATTTTCCCCCTTTCCTCAGAGAAGCAGTCTGGCCAGAACTCACATTTTTCACTCTGTCTTGCAAAGAGGTGTTTGGGGGAGGACTGTTTTTCTTTTTCTTTTTAATGGGTCCACTTTTTTATTTTTTATGATGGGTGTTTCTCCTAGGGCCTCTTCTAAGATGGCAAATTGAGTTAAATTTTCGGAGCTATAGTGATGCATTTGTAAAGGAGCAACAAGATGTCTGTGACTGAACTGCAGTCAGATCTTACTTAGGAATTTCAGCATCAAACTAATGAACTTCTCCATGACCCTTGACATTAGCACGCTCTTCTAACATCAAGCTAGGAAAACCATCAGAAGTATAGAGGAAATATACAGTCCTTTGAATGTAAAAATCAACAGTTATTTTCATGCAATCAAGTTTCTGAGCTCTTTCTTCAGCAATAAGGAAATATAAAACATATGAAAAGAGAGTAAATATTGTGATAAGATAAATGGTAATTCCTTAATGAAAAGCAATTCATAATCACCACTTCTCTGTAAAAAGCAAAATGAGAAAGATAATATTTTAGGACTGTTTTTTTTAAAAAAATCTCTTTGTTAAAAGGCCAATTTTGTGTAAATGTCTGTTAATATGAGCTTTTATCATGAAAAATCCCAAGGTTTCTTTGGCCCATTATCTACAAGTTAGAAGTAAAAATCACATGTCATCGAAATCAAGCATCTGTTTTTAGGGAACTGTACTGTAAAACTCCAGAATTGGTGTTACTTTCTATTTTAAACAATCTTAAAATCTCTTATATTACATAACACTTATTTATTCATTTTTCAAATACTCCTTGACTGCCTATTAAGTGCTTCTGGTCAATGATCTAGCTGGAGCTGGAAAAATGCATGTTCCTGACCCTCAAAGAGTTTCAGGACTGGAAGGAAAGAACTATTTCTTATGATACTTTTTACTTAACTATTTAGCTGACCCTGCTTTATCATTAACTGATTGAAGATGGGGTTAATGTACAATTCTTTATATACTCACTGACACCTAATACAGTGGTGGCAAAAGGTGGACATTCAACTCATGTTGATTAGCACAGTGTTAAAGAAATTAGTCTATTTGACAATTATCTTTTTCTCCAAAAAAAATGTGTAACTGTAAGAAATAATACAGAGATCATGATCAAAAGCCAGTTTTTCTTCTCTTCTACTTCCTCTGAAACTTTATTCAGGCATTTGATGGAGGCAGTCTTCCCCCCTTCCAGAATACCACCTCCAGCAGATCCCATGACTTTGTCTCATTATTCTTAGGTCCTGTCAACACTTTAAGTCATAGATAGAGTCTCAAAGCAGTACTTAGCCTGTATAGTAAAGTATAAGAATTTAAGGTTAAACTTGACATAGGGTTAAATATTTCCATCTTTCAGAACTGATTCAGTCTGAGTAAGAGAGAACAAATGGAACCTCTATCTTCTTTTTCAGGCTCACCTCCTGCCTTTCTTGCTAGTTGCCCTTTAGCCCTGTCAAGGTCTCTCTACATGTGTGTATATGTTGAGGGGTCAGTGGAGGAATGTAAGGGTGCCCAGCTTACCTAGCCATGTTTCATCCTCTCTGGGTCATGTAGATTAATAATGGTGTAGGTCACCTTCTCTTATAGCAACTGCATGGAATCTTTGGTTGCTCCCTTTGTCAGTCTTGAACTTCTGTGGTATACATGCAGCTGCTTTCCACTGCTTCTCCATCAGCTGCTCAAGGAGTCTGTGGACAAGATCTAAAGAGGATTCCACACCAGCGTTCTCAGGGGTGGGACCTTCATCTGACTTCAAGTGAACTTTGGCTCTTATGCCTTGACAGTGTATGAGAGAAGGACTTTTCCTCTACCCTCTTAGATTCTATGACTGGGGTTTTTGAATTAAATGGACAAAAGACACAATAACAGGAGAAAAAACAGACAAATTGTATTCATGTTAATATTTTTATGTGGCACAAGAGACTTCTTCTTGGGAAGAAGTAAAAACCTCAAAGAAGCAGTTAGATCCAAGGGCTTATATATCATTTTGGCAAAGAGCGATAAATTGTGGTGACATGACAAGGCAAAGGAAAAGGGGGCTTTGGGTTAGGGGTGGTAAATTATAGAAAAGTTTATAGAAAATATGTGAGGGAAAGTAATGGAAAATACAAGTTATTTTGGCAAGATTTTTTTGTAAAGGCTCATCTCAGCAACCACACCCCATCTCTGGTGTTAAGAATGTTTTTCTTTTCCAGATACAAGGAAGGCACTTCTCTCATGGGAAATGTATGCCTTGCTTTTAGGTAGAGGGGGAAAGAACAGAGAAACTTCCTACATCTGCAGTTTTTCAGTTGCTTTCAGCTCAAAATAATATCCAAAGTGGTATATTTGAGGTGGTATATTCTGTCAAGGGGGCAGGAGTCCCAGGACAATAGTACTCCCCTGGGATGGTCTCCAACTCATGCATCTGGACATCACTGAGTTTCCAAGCAAAACTAGGTCCACAGTGTGATGTAGCTTTCTCTTTGTACCTGCACTCTGACCTCTGTGTCTACTCAATGTAGGAAATAATTTTTGGAGCTTTCTGAGTGTTCCTTTTGAATTCTCCTCTTCCTCCCAACACACACACACACACACACACACACACACACTCACTCACTTGACTTGGGGTTAGAAAGTAGCAAGTCGCCCCTTTGTTATGAAGGGGGAGTGATCACAACACAAAGATAGCTCTCTCCAAATAAATCTCTCTCCTAAATGACAGATCCTTTTTATATCCTTTATCACACTGAGGGATCCCAGTGTTGTGGGACAGTTTTACCTTATACTTATTTTCTTATGAAGAGAACTTCTTCTTGTGTCTCAGGGCAATGTCAGTCAGAGAAGGTCCAGATCTAAGATTCCAGCTGTGGTACCAATGTAAAGTTCATCAGTTCCCTGGTTTGCTTTCTCTAAGAGTTACTGTGTGTGCAGGAAAGAGTTTGGTTTTGTGTGTCTTCAAGGAAGAATCATCCAAATGGAATCTACTGCTTGCAACGTGCTCTAGTGTGAAAATGAAGAGTAATACCAATTAGTTTTTCAGGCCCCCTGAAAATAGTGATTATAGAAACTGTTTTGGGATTGATGATAATGGCTTATAGAGAAACAATACAAACAGTCAATCCCATTCATGGGATGAGAAACTTTCACCCAGAACAGGGGTAGGCAAAGTATGGTCTGTGAGCCAAATCTGACCCATCAGCAGTATTCTTAAATAAAGTTTTATTGGAACACACACAAGCTCATTTGCTTAGGTATTGTCTATGGATTATTTTGTGCTATAATGCAGGGTTGAGTAGTTGCAACAAAGACCATGTGGCTTAAAATATATAATGTATAAGACTGTAGAGAAAATATTTTTTGACCTCTGATGTAAAAGGACTCCCAAGCTGATTATTATGTTAAATACAAAGAAAGCACATCCGTGTGAACGGTCCTTCTTCCAGATGCTAACATAAGGAAAACACCCTACTCCATTTTAATTGCATTGCTGAGAAACAAGAAGTCTTGCTGCTGCTTTGGTCCTGGACTCTGTTTCACTTGATTTTTCTTGAGTTGCAGTGTTTCTATATTGCTTTGAGTTGTAACTCTATTTTTTCTTCTTGAAACTGTGGATATATTTTCTATTTATTTGTTCATTTAACAAATATCATTTGAGGACCTGTCATAAGGTAAGTACTGAGCTAAGAGTTAGGGATATAACATGAAGCAGATCAAGTGACTTATTCACTCAAGTGTCTTGGGATCTAGTGGGGAGGTAGGTCAGTAAATGGGCAGTTACAGAACCCTGGAGTAATAACCAGGACAGAGCCAAGAACAGGACATTAGGGAGCTGATAAAAGAAGCACCTAATGCAGTTTTGTGGGGCTGCACAGGGGGCAAGTGGGAAGTCCTACCAGAAGAAACAATGCTAAAGATGAGAACTGATGGCTGAGCAGAGGTTAGATAGCCATGAGGGAATTAGGAAAACAAAAACTATTTTCAGGTAGAGAGAACAGAAACCAAAGACCTGGAAGAAGGCATACCACAGTGAATT
This sequence comes from Mesoplodon densirostris, assembly GCF_025265405.1. NCBI lineage: Eukaryota > Metazoa > Chordata > Mammalia > Artiodactyla > Ziphiidae > Mesoplodon > Mesoplodon densirostris. The sequence continues at coordinate 17,705,314 of NC_082664.1, forward strand.
TGAGAACAAGAACCAGCCTTGTTTCCCAAATTTCTTCATTTAGTGAAACTCACAGAAAATGGTGAAATTTTTATGCCACTGTATTACTCAGAGGTCTTCATAGAAACAGAAACAACAGGATGTAGGTATAGATATAGATATAGATATAGACATAGGTACAGAAAGATTATTATGAGGAATTGGCTCATACAATTATAGAGGCTGTCAAGTCCAAATTTGCAGAGTAGCCCAGAGGGCTAGAAACCTAGGAGAGATGATATGCTGCAGTTCCAGTCCAAAGGTTGGTAAGAGGGAGGCCCAGGGGACCCAATGTTCCAGCTTGAATCTGAAGGCAATCTTCTGTATAACCAGGAAGAATTGATATCACAATGAAGTCCAAAGGCAGTCTGCTGGAGAATTCTCCCTTGCTAGGAAGAAGCCAGTCTTTCTGATCTATTCAAGGCTTCAACTGATTGCATGAGGCTCACCCACATTGTGAAGAGTAATCTACTTTACTCAAAGTCCACTGATTTAATGTTAATCTCATACAAAATCACCTTCACAGAAACACCTAGAATAATATTTTACCAAATATCTCAGCACCCTGTAGCCCAGCCAGGTTGACACATAAAAGTATCTATCACAGCCACCTTGGAGCATATAAAAGGGGCTATTTCTAGCTCAAACCATTAACCTGAGTATTATGTCCCTCAGCTTATGAAAGCATCTGTATTTCAGCACATCTGTAACCCTCCTGTCACATCACAAAGGGCCTTATAAGCCTTATGAATGATTTGCATTATATTAGGAGAAAAATGCACACTCACTGAAGGGCTTTGTGTTTTGAACTTTTATGATTTGTTTAGCAAGAGAGTATGACTATAGGTACATTTAGTTATGGAAAGATAAACCACCACCAAGGAAATACATTTTTAAAGACAGTCACTGTGTGCTTTTTAATCTCATGTATACTTCACTACACCACATCCCTGAAATAAAAGCAAATGGAAGCATATTTATTGTTGACTATAGGCTTGCCATTTTGAAGAATATTATCTTATTAAACTTCAGTATCACCCAGTCAGGTAGATATTGTTATGTATTTTTTTTCAGAAATGAGGAAGGAAGCTCAGAATGTTTAAATAATTATTCTAGAATTAAAAAGTTAGGAAGTGACAGAACCTAGATCTAAAGGCTTAATTACAGACATGAATGCATTAACCGGGCAGCGATGAAGGCAAGCATGTTCCACGGAAAGGAATCAACACTGTCCAGGATTAGCAGTAGGAATAAACACTTCATGTTCAGGGAATGGTGAGAAGTTAGTTTTAAATTTAGATTGGCACTTTCTACAGTATACACTAGATGTTGATGGATATTACATGATAACTGGATTCCATGTTCAAATAAATTTAAAAACTGGAGAGAGGGAGGTAAAAAAAATCTATTTAAAAAATTCAGGACTGCTGTGAGAATCTTAATGCATTTTGAGTCTCTAAAATATGAAGTCTACGGTATTACAAAAATTTGTTTGACTCCCAAGAACTAGTGTAGTGTATTTCCTGGGGAACATTTTGAAGAAGAGCTGCTGGGAGACAATACAGTCTGATCTGCCATTTACTGATCCTCTTGGGTCAGGGAAAATGAGGTATTGTTTGGTCACCTTATTACGATCAATTATGAACAAATAATAAGAATAATAAGAATAAATGATTTCTGTTTTTCAAAATTTTCTAGTATTTTATTATAAAAATTTTCAAATATTTGAAATTATTTTTTAAAATACAAAAATATTGAAATCCATGTCTATGCTTGATTTATTTTATAGCTATCCATGTATCTATGCCTCAGTCTATCCACCTGAGGTTTTTTTGTTTTTTTTGTTTTTTTTCGGTAGGCGGACCTCTCACCGTTGTGACCTCTCCCGCTGCGGAGCAGAGGCTCCGGACACGCAGGCTCAGTGTCCATGGCTCATGGGCCCAGCCGCTCCGTGGCATGTGGGATCCTCCCGGACTGGGGCACGAACCCATGTCCCCTGCATCGGCAGGCGGACTCTCAATGACTGCGTCACCAGGGAAGCCCCCACCTGAGTTTTTATTTGCTTTTGTTTTTTTGCTTGTTTGTTTCTTTTTCTTTTTGGGGGAGGTATGGTGGGCAGAGGTGATAATGTTTTTATGTTTGGTCATGTTGAATTTGAGGTATTTATAGAATATCCAGATGTTGAAATTCAGTGGCCAGAGGTAAGCACAGATATGAAAGAGGTAGGGCTAGACAGAGCTAGACTGGGAGGTTAGAACCATAGGAAAAGAGAAATTTTTACTAAGATAATATATAAAAATACTGAGAAGACAGTTGCAAACAAGAACACAAGGAAAATCCAGGTTTACAAAGTGAGTGCATAGGAAAGAATAAAGAATTGCATTAATAGGTTAGGCTGAATGTTTTTTAAAATATCAGTGGCTTAACACAATGTGTTAAATTCTTGCTCACGACACGATCCAATGTAAATCAGTAGAGAGACTCTGCTTGACATAGTCAATCAGAGAGTTCTTTCTTCTTGTGGGTCACCCCCTTTTCCCTCACATTCAAATGCCAGAACTCAGTTGCATGGCCACATGTAATTGCAGGAAGACTGAAAATTGTGATTTAAGTGTGTGCCCAAGAGGAAGAGATTCCCGTAGATATAATGGAGTTCCAGCAATCTCTACCACAAGAAGGAAGAGTGAGAGAGGAAGGAGATCCAGTCGTGTCACAGGTCAAAGAGAGGTGAGAGTTTCAAGATACCTAAGTTTCATTCTATTATGTTCAAATAGCATAAGGTCTTCAATGAGACTTTTTCATTTAACATTTCAGTTATTATTGGTGACCTCAATAAAAGGAGTTTCACTGTAGCGGCTGAGAGATTGGGTCAGGAGATTAAGGAATGAATGGGAGAAGTAAAGAGAGCAGGTATAGAGTTTTAAACATTGGTGTTGAATGGAAGGAAATCAGTGGAAGTGTAGTTTTGATGATCAGCAGAAAAAAATATTTTTTAAGGGTGGGATATTTTTAAGAGTGAGAGAAAGTATAGCGTGGAAAAGGAAAAGTTGAAATGTAGGAGAAGCTCTATGTAAAGAGCCTTATGTAAAGTGAGGCTCTTTAAGCTCTAGGTTAAGGAATCAGCTTTTAAAGGTGAAAGACAACTTTTTTTCAGAGATATTTCAAAGCCCATACACAAATGAATACCTAAGATAATGAGAGAGTAGTCATTGTTTCCCAAATGCATTTGAAGTGTTGGAGGGAGAGGAAAGGGAAAATGAGGAGATTCTAACTTGATGAGCTCTGTGTTCTTGGAACGCTGAATGTTATGCTCAACTTCTGTTAAAGAGACCAGTGGAGAACAGAGGAAAGTTAGGATTAACTGGAAGAGCCTTACTGGGGTAGAATAAGATAGAAAAAGTCAAAAAAGCATTGAGATGCCAGAGAAGTTAGACATCCTACTTTTGTAATGAAGAGTTAGGTGATTTTTTTCCAGAATCTGGGACCACAAGGGATATAGGTTAGGAGTCTGGGAATGGAGAATAGGAAGCAAGATGGCTTTAAAAGGTGAAGGTGAAGGATGAATGAAAGGGTAAAGAGCTCTGAAGAGGTGTGGACCTGAGTGAAGTAACTGAAAGTTTGAGTGGAGATTTTGAAGCCAAAGAGAACTGACGATTTTACTCTTGGTGCCTTAAGAACAGAGTTGCGGGCCTCCCTGGTGCAGCAGTGGTTGAGAGTCCGCCTGCCGATGCAGGGGACACGGGTTCGTGCCCCGGTCTGGAAGGATCCCATATGCCACGGAGCGGCTGGGCCCGTGAGCCATGGCCGCTGGGCCTGCGCATCCGGAGCCTGTGCTCCGCAACGGGAGAGGCCACAACAGTGAGAGGCCCGCATACCGCAAAAAGAAAAAAAAAAAAAAAAAAAAAAAGAACAGAGTTGCTCCAAGTATGAACAGGACTACCTGCTTCTGAATGACTTGAATGCTTATTAAAAATGTAGATGTCAGTATGAGAGAAGTGCCTGCTGACTCGCCTTGTTAGGAAGCTTGTAGGAGATTTTTAGAAACTGACATGGAAACGTGCCTATTAGAGAGCCATGGTCAGAGTCTGGACAAGCTAAGGGAAAGGGGATAATATAGATGGTCCCAGGCCCTTTCTTGCCAGGCAGAAATTTGGCTGCTCTTCTCCTCCTGTTTACCCAGTTATCTAGTTCTCAGGAATAGTTGTATAAGTTTTGACCATACAGAAAGTCTCACGTCTGCTGGGAATGGGTTCCTACCAGAAAGAGAAGAGGGAATTTCAAAGTTAGATTTAAGCAAGATATTTTCCCTTTGTTTCCTAAAATTGTACAGGAAAAAAGACCTGATTTAGATGTGCTCAAAGATATACACTCCCTACACACACACACACACACACACATACAGAAATGGGATGGGTGATGATGGAATTCCCTGTGAATCAGCATCTTGAGGGCAGCCAGGGTTTGATAGTCATTCAGGGACTCATTTCAGTGGCCTTTCTCTGCTTGGGGAGAAAAAAAATGATATTCTTTAGAGCTCATCACTGACCCTTTTCAAAAGAAGAGTGAAACACAAGGCACAAGTAATCAAATTGAATGTAGCTAAGTTTCTTCTTTGGAACTGAGATAATTCATATTGCTCAATTTTGATCATCAATCCAGCTATCACTTTGTTCACTTATTTATCCAGCTAGTCAGTATCTTTTGAGTGTTTTCTAGATGTCAAATAACATCCCCTATGCTTTGGATGGAAATTGGCATAAAGCACAATACCTGCTCTGGAGGTAGTCATGCTCAGTCTGAGAAAGAGACAGGGAAACACCTAAAGTCCATGCAGTGTGAACCAGCAGTCATTCTGGTGCATACAGAGGGTTGAGCACCCTGGACAAGTCATGCAAGGGGAATGCTTTGGCTTGGACTTGAAATACGAGTAAATGTTCACTAGGTCTTCCATGCTGTCCGGGAAATAAAAGGAATATTCACACAGGAATGTAGTTTAGGCAATATCTTTGTGTCATTTGTGCAAGGATGATTTTTGAGAGTTTGTAATTTTACTATTATTATACCTTCCCTTTACCAGAACTTACTGGAGAAAAGCAATACTGAAATGAAGCAAAACAAACAAAAAGTTGGTCTTCCTTTACCCAATAACCAGCTGCAGTGTAAATATTAGCCTTGTAGCCACACAGCCAAAGTAATCTGGAACCTTGGTAATGAATTTATGAGGCTCCTATCCCCTTAAAAGCTGGCTCTGGAAGTGAGATAAAGAAGAAAAGATTAAGTACAAATGGAAAGGACTCCACAACAGGATAAAAGGAATACAGAAAGTGTACAGTGATTGGCTGAAACACTTTGTGGATATAGATCTCCATCACTTACAGGGTAGGAAGTCACACATAGGACTAAGGGGAAAACTAGGACATTAAAAAAAAATGACCAAAGTTATGGAAACTGTAGAATAACCAGAAAACATTCTAATGTGCTTTATGAGTGAAATAGGAGAGGCGATATCAGAGTCCTTGTGCTCTCCCCGAAGAGATGATCAGGGTAGCTAAGCCAGAATGCTGGGGGCTGAGGCCTTGATACCCAGAACTACCTGCTCATATAAGCTCACCTTTGACCTCTGCTCTGTGAATCTGGTGTCCCAAGGAGGGAAGCCTCCTTAATGATTGCTCTCAAACTCACAGGATTTGAACAGGAAGAAATTTTTCTTGGCATTCTCTAATATTTTCTCACTTTCTGGCATATTTTTCCACCAGAAGAACAAAATTGAAGGGAACAGAGGAAGTCTGACATGCATTTTGATTTCACAGATGCCTACTAATACACGACTTTGGAGAAAAAAGCATCCAGCATGGGAACTACAGGTAGGGGATATATTTCAGCTAAGTTATTTGCCCTGGGAAAGAGGAAGCTTTATATCTGGCCCCTAAACTCTGTATATATGTGTGTATGTGTGTGTGTGTGTGTGTTTAATTGTAAATGTTCTCCAAAGTGCTTCATTAAATATTTGCTGACTGAAAAACAAATATTTGGTGATCATGTATATTGCAAAAGGGTATTTCAGAGAAGAAATGGATATAACTGCTAAACAAATATATACACAAAGTGTGACAGTTTTTTCTTTTCCTCTCCAGCTATAAAAACTGTGTGAGGCATCCAAACACAGAGCAACTATCTTTCCCTCTTCCCATGAGAAACTTGAGTGCTAAATAAAACATTTTGCTTCAAGAATGAAGGTACCATGGGCCAAATAGCCCTCTGATAGAGTGGGTTGCAGTTATGAAACTTGATCCCCTCAGGCATTAGAATAACAATTTGTAGAAATGCAAAGGCTAAATCTTGGGTAGAACTGAGTTGTTCCAGTCTGTGCAGCAACAGCAGCAGAACCCCAGCCCCCGAGCAGTAAATGTTGATGCTCTATGACGGATGCTACCAATTACCTCTGAAAGTTCCTGGCATCTTTGGTTGGGATCAGTGGTGTTTTTCATTTCCCCATGTGTTTCAGACCACTTCCTATACAAAGACCGCAAGTGGATAATTATGGAAATAGATACGATTTTAGAGCTGGAAGGGATCCTAGAAATAATGGGAGGCTAGATCTTCACTTTGCAAATGAGTAACTGAAGTCCAGAAAGGAGTACTGTTCCATCCAGCATCACAGAGCCTGGTTTTGGCCAAACCTGGGACAAAACATATGGGTACTGATACCTGGTCCAGGGCTGTTTCTGTTGAGTATCTTTTCTTTGACCAGCAATGGCTCCTCTTCACCAGAGAAAACAAGACTCCATTCTGGTATATGGCTCTTCAAGATCTGCTGAAACCTGCTTGTTTCTCTAACTTTATTTCCCTGTGTTCTACGTTCTCACTTCCATCACCTTCCTTCACCAAGTACTTTTAATTGGAGGCACTTCCAACTTCCCACAGTCCCCTTAATACACCATGAGTGAGTTGTTGGCCTCACTTGCAACACAGGTGGAATTTTTCTCTGTGCAGCTTTTAATACTCAGATGACATCTTGCCTTCTCCACGAAGCCGTACCTACTTCCTACTTCATGGTAAGTTGCTTCCTCCCAAGATTCTCGATAAACATCTCAAAACATCTATTCAGTAGCAGCCGTTGGAACCATTGAAAAAAAGTCTTAGTCTTTCTTCTTGAAGACCAAGATCTTTTCTTACTTATTTCTGTATTCTCTTCATCTTTCCTTCCCCTAGCATTTGGCACAGAACCTGACACAGGGCAGAGTCTCAGTAAGTGTTAAATGAAGGGAAAAAATGAGTAAACCAACTGACACTAAATTGCCAAAAGGGAGTGTCATTGACTAAGACATTCTTATAACTTATAACCCATAATGGTCATAGAGGACGCTCTTATGTCTCAGGTGACTGATTATACAAAGTTCAGGCTAAGATGACCAAATAATATATTTGGTATCCTTTTGTGTTTAGTAGCACAGACTTTGGAAGTAGACTTTTTTGGTTCAAAGCCCAGTTCTGCTACTTACTAGCTAGTGTGAGATAAATTCATAGATTACTTGCCTTTTGTGGGTCTCAGTTGCCTTTTCTAAAAAATATACAATAATAATAGTATCTAACTCTTAGGGATTTTATAAAGATTAAATACATATATATACATTGAATATGTATATAAATATTCACTCAGAACAGACATTTGGATAATACTACATAAAAATGAGTTTTTCTCCTCCTTTTTCTCTCTCCCTTTTCCTACTTAATATAATAACAGTTATTGCTAAGCCTGATAAGTGAAGGCTTTACTGGGATGAGGGAGAAGCCAAAGAAATGCAAGAAAATAAAACCAAATGGCATATATTAATGGTTAGGAAGTATATTACTGGTTAAGAGTGCAGAATCTGAAAGATATACTATTCATTGGGTATCAACATTGTGGTAGTCCCTGGACTAACCCGTTCATATACATCACTGAATCCTTGGTAGAATCCTGAAAACAGACATTTCCTTAATTTCACAAATAACATAGGTTCAGAAAAGAAATTTGCCCAAGTTTTCACAACTGGTAAAATTTTAGAACTGAGATTTATTATGTGTTCAATGATTAAGATGTAGTCTCTGGAGCCAAACCCTTGAACTCAAAGCTATGCCCACCACCCATGACTACCTGAGCAATGGTGATTTGCTTAACTTTATGTCTCTGTTTTCTCATCTGTAAACTGGATGAAATAATAGCCTCTGTATCATAAGTTGTTAGGAGATTATATCAATTATACATGTAAAGTGCTAAGAGCAGAGCCCTGCATATATAGTTGTTCCTGCTCCAGTAGAGCAAGGCATCTTTGGTACACCTGCTCTTTTGATAAAGTTACTCATATTTCCTGAGAGATGTCTTTTTGTATTTCTTCTATTTAAAGGGATGAACAATTGTATGAAACTTATAAATAATACAAAGAAAAGAAAGAAGAAAAGAAACTGATTCTTTCTCCCTAGACTTAAAACAATTCTCAAAACCATCCCCTCTATAAAGGTTGAGATTAGCTAAATGTGTGATTGCATTGATGACACGCAGATATAACATTAAGTGGAAGTGCATGTTTTGGCTTACACAATTACTTGATGCTCAAGGTAAAGTCTTTATGGTTTGAATGAGCCAGTACTTCTCTTTGATGAATAAGAGAAGGCATCTGGAATGAGCAAGTAAAGGCTATTTGTCCTTATAATCATGTCCATTTAATTTGCCAGGTAGAGCATATAAGTGCAGAAAGAACAATGGTGGTATCCAGAAAAGAAACTCTTTCATGGGTCTACTAGATGACCGATATTCAAAAGTGACCAAGGTCTACATCAAGTGCTTATAATGCACATACAGCAACAATGGTTGAGAATGACCTTTGCCAGAGGTCGGTTCATCTGGTGCCACAGATCAACAGGGGCAGGAGAGAACGTGGAACACAACGCCAATACATACATAAGTGTCTGTAGTCTGCACACAATTCATCCAAAGCATAGGGAGGGCTCCCAGAACAAATCATTTCCATCCCTACCACCCATGTCACTGAACTTGTCCCATTAAACATGCAGAGTTCTAAAACACTCTATAAAGATGACGTAATTGCTTTTAATTAGTGCTTGTTAAAAGCTTCTGCTTGGAATAACTTGAGCAATGCCATAAATAACTATAGCATTGGATTATAACCTAAAGAATTAAGTAACTACAAATTCATATTGATATAAATTTATAACTGAATAAATAAATGAAGGAAATGCAACAAATCTTCCTTACTGGAGAATTTCAATGAATAACTATGGAAAGATTAAAGACGTTAGAAAATCACCATTAGAATGCCACAGTAGTAATTTCCAAAGACAAGAACCACCAATGGATGCTGAAATGAGTAAGAAAATTTAAGCAGAAAAAAGAATATTTGCTTGTTCTCAAAGTATCTTCTCCAAAATATTTAGTAATTATAAAGAAAAAGAAAAGTTTACAGTGGAGAATCCCAGCACACAGCATTTTAACAAAGTATCAAAGTTAAGATCATTGCTAGTACATATCAGCATTGTTAACTCCTAGCTGTCATGCACTGAAAAAGGGCATAGCACTTCTGCAGTATCATTTTCAATAATGCATAATCTCAATCAAATTCTGAGAAAACATCAGACAACCCCAAGTACAGGAACATTTCACAAAATTGTCAAGGTCATGAAAGACAAGAAAAGACAAAATATTGGGCACAGATTACAGGGGATGTGACAACTCAATACAATGTTGGATTGGATCCTGGAACAAAAAGAAGACATAAGGAAAAATTGGTAGAATTCTAATGAGTTCTGTACTTTAATTAATAATATTGTCCCAAGTTCATTTCTTAGCTTTGATTAAAGTTCTATGGTTATGTAAGATGCTAACATAAGAGGAGCTGAGTGTAGACTATATGAAATTCCCTATACTACTTTGAAAACTCTCCTGTAGGTCTAAGTTGATCTCAAAAAGTCACTGTTAAAATAAAAGGTTTCAGAAAGGGACCATTTTCCATCTGCTATGTAATGTGCTTTCTTCCCTGGTGTTGGGCTGAATATCAGAGAGCTATGAGTATTACTACTGTGCAGCTTCTATTGCAAGGATAATGTCTTGCCTTTCAAATTTATAGTCAATGAAGCAAAGGAGCCATACTGAAACCAAAAACTTAGTGAATCATGTTTTCTGCTCTCCTACCCTAGCAAAGATATCTTTCTATACAGGGCAAAGAGTGTTTTAGCTGGTTTTGTATAAAATAAGTCATTGAAACAAATATTGGAGCCATGCATAAAAGGAAGTGGGGTAGAGAACGGCATAATATTTGAAATATGGCTCAAATTAGGCAATAATAGAGAAAAGATTTAATGGGTCCCTGAGAGTCTGTATGAGAGTGTGATTTGGTGTTTCCCAGAGAACATTCAACTCAGTATTAATCTTGTAAGATGTCTGGAAAGAAGGGTTCCATTACAAATAACTTTGGGAAACCCCTACGTATTCCACTTCTTTGATGGTCAGAAGGCATATTTGTAATTGCAAGCTACTGGAAATCTTACAGTTAAGGAAATAGAGAGAAACAAAACTATTTAATTTGCTTATACTACTAAATCCTAGGCATGTGGAAGAAGAAATTTTCCCTATACTACCTGTTAACATTAGGAAGGACTAGTATCTCATGGTTTTGAGAAATCCCTTCTATCACATAATTCCCTCCAACAGGTCCAAGCAGTAAAGAAAGAAAAACTGGAAATGAGAGAGACGATGGTGAGGAGTATGCCCCTTTCTCTCTTCCTATTCCTCTGAATGAAAGAAAAGGAAAAAAAGTACAGATTTTAATATCCTGTGGAAAAGGAAGCTGGAGATTAAATATGGAGGGAGAAGGTAGGTGGCAAAATGAAACTTCATGGTCTGGGAGCATTAGTATATTATTGAAAAATCTAATTTTTTACCTTTTTTCTCTTCTTTTTGCAGTAAGTAGTAAGGATTATAATCCCCTTAGCATTCTGGAGTTACAAGTTAGGACAGGAATAATGCAATTTAGTAAATGGGAACTATGTATATATAGGAATATTTTATTAAGCTAATGAACCTGAAATTAATAGCCATTCTCCCAATATTCTGGGTTAAATTGTACCAACTTTCAGTGTTCTAAACACTGCCATTATTGCTATTTTATTTTACTTTATCCTTCCTTATTCAAAATCACACATAAAATATGCACACTTAATATATATGTTATACAGAGGGCAAACTGGACATGAACTGCTATATCATGTACCTGTATGAGCACATTGCTCAAGGTTAAAAACAGGGTATTTTGTCTCAAATAAAATCAGTGTGCATCTAAGCTGACTACAGGGAAAATTTATTTCCTTTATTTCTAATCATTTTCAAGTGGTAGAAAGATGACTATTTATGATCTTAATGAAAATCTCCTAGTTTTGGGGCATTTTGAAGTTATTTTAAGCTTTTCTTAAATTTCACCTGTTTGGAAAAAGAGGAAGTAAATAAAAGTAATTAATAATGTGAATTACATTGTCATGGCAACAAATTTTTCCAGGTACTCTACTCTTATGCAGCCATTAACCCCTAGTCTCTATTTATTATTCAAGAGAAATCATTTTCGGAAGGAAAAAAAATTTCCTGTCATCAAAAAGGACAAGATCCTCTATGTAAATTCAAATCATTTGCCCAAGATGAACATAGCTTCCCAGTCCTAAAGTGACTACAATTTGCATCTTTCATATTTCCTTCTTGGTTGTTTTTTATTCTTATGGGATAAGTATCACTGAAATAAAATATCACCATCCTGGCTGAAGGATTAGTTTGAGATTTGTGACAAAGACAGTTATACATCAAAATTTGTGCCCCTATTTTGGCTGGAAAGTGGCCATGTTATCAGAATGTTTCCCAGACTGCCTTGCATTGAGGTGGGGCCAAGTGTTTAATTCTTATGTGTGGAATATGAGAGAGGGTGATAAGTTTCATTTTTCGTGCTAATGTATCTAATGAGCTAGATATGTTTTCTCCCTATTGCTTGTCCTTCCTCTGGGGGATGCAAAGAATATTGAGGCCCCAGTCAACTGAGAAGAAGGCACAGAATGGAAAGAACTTGCATCCTCAAAGTATCACTTGGAGGACATCCTCCTATGACCAAGGATACCTGCACAGGTGTATTAGAGAAATAAACTTCTATTGAGGTAAGCCATGGAAATTTTGATGCAATTTTTTTTTTTTTTTTTTTTTTTTTTTTGCAGTATGCGGGCCTCTAACTGTTTCGGCCTCTCCCGTTGCAGAGCACAGGCTCCGGACGTGCAGGTTCAGCGGCCATGGCTCATGGGCCCAGCCTCTCTGCGGCATGTGGGATCTTCCCGGACCAGGGCACGAACCCGTGTCCCCTGCACTGGCAGGCGGACTCTCAACCACTGCGCCACTAGGGAAGCCCAGAAGGAATCTTTTTATCCTCACCTACAGGATGTCTGCTATACAGTCGAATTTGGTGCCATTAGTTTAAAAAAATACCTGGGTTCAAGTCCAGACTCGCCACTTCCCATTGCGATGGTTTTGGGGTTGCTGCTCATGGTTTCTGAGGAGCAGTGTGAATTGTCTCTTTGGTGATAGTGGTGGTAGAGGGGTTTGCAGTGGCTGATGGCTGACTTAATGCTTCTTTTCTTTTTCTTTATTAAGACTTAATTTTTAAAAGAAGTCTTAAATTCATAGCAAAATTGAAAGAGAAGTACAAAGATTTGCCATATGCTCAATGCTCCCACACATGCATGCCCTTGTCCCTATCAGTAGTTCCCACCAGACTGGTACATTTGTTACAATTGATGAACCTACAATGCCACATTATTATCACTCAAACATTCCCTTAGGAATGAAAGGGGGAAACACTTATCTGCCCCATGGACATTGACCTCCATCCCCCCTCGCCCACCCCACACATAGTTCAGCTGCCAAAGTATAAGAGAGGAAGCCCCAGGGCAGCAAGTAAAAGCTACTTCACTGATCTCAGGCAGAGGTTATACCTGCCAGAAGAGAAGCCATTGGAAGCTTAGGAGAAATTGGTTCCTGCAGCCATGATTCGAGTAAAGGTAGAGCAAGATTATTTTGAATTGGTGCAGAAGAAGGATTTGATACACAGCAAAGATTCCTTGTATGATTATACTTATATGTTTACCCCTCTTTTGTACCAAGTTCCCCATTAAGTATAGTGTATATGAACATGACATGATAGAAGTCCTTTCTTAGAAAAAAAATCTTGATCTCAATGAGCAAGTTAGGGAAAACTGGTATATATATATGAAGCAAATCAGAGAATACTAAAGACAATTTGAGAGCCAGAAATCCTGACTTAGGCTAAAGGAGTCAAGGAAGACTCTTGGAAAGGAAGTATGTAGCTTGCTTTGGAAGGTGAGTGGCTCTCATCACTCCACTGATTTCCAGTATTAATTTGGTAACAATAATACTGATTGATCTCTACGTGTTTATAGGCATTTATAGTTTACATATTTCTTTCACATACATGAACACATTTTAAGGAACATTTTAAAAAACATTAGCTCCTTTATATATGCAAGGAAACTGAGGCTTAATGGAATTAAGTGACTTACTAATTCCACATTCAGTAAGTGGAAGAACCAACGCTAGCACTAAGCCCTCTGACTTCTAATCCAGTGATCTTTCTATGACAGAATCATATAAGATAGAGTTAGGTGTAAGAGTCAAAGTCACAACTTGACTATGGGATTTAACAATACTCAAACAGTGAAATGCATGTTGACTGAATTGGATGGAGTAAACATGCTCCAAGGTATCCACTCTAGTGTTTCACAACCAGCCACAGTCCTAGGAATATAATAAGCTCTCAAATAATATCAGTAGTATCAAAAAGACAAACAACCCAATCAAATCAAATCTACCATGAGGTACCACCTCACACCAGTCAGAATGGCCATCACCAAAAAATCTACAAACAGTAAATTCTGGAGAGGGTGAGCAAAAAGGGAACCCTCTTAAACTGTTGGTGGGAATGTAAATTGATACAGCCACTATGGAGAACAGTTCCTTAAAAAGCTAAAAATAGAACTACCAGGGCTTCCCTGGTGGCACAGTGTTTGAGGGTCCGCCTGCCGACGCAGGGGACAAGGGTTCGTGCCCTGGTCCAGGATGATCCCACATGCCATGGAGAGGCTGGGCCCATGAGCCATGGCTGCTGAGCCTGTGAGTCCGGAGCCTGTGCTCTGCAATGGGAGAGGCCACAACAGTGAGAGGCCTGTGTACCGCAAAAAGAAAAAAAAAAAAAAGAACTACCATATGACCCAACTATCCCACTCTTGGGCATATACCCAGAGAAAACCATAATTCAAAAAGACACATGCACCCCAATGTTCAGTGCAGCACTATTTACAATGGCCAGGACAAGGAAGCAACCTAAATGTCCATCGACAGACAAATGGATAAAGAAGATGCGGTACATAGATATACACAATGGAATATTACTCAGCCATAAAAAGGAATGAAATTGTGCCATTTGCAGAGATGTGGATATACCTAGAGACTGTCATATAGAGTGAAGTAAGTCAGAAAGAGAAAAACAAATATCATATTTTAACACATATGTGTGGAATCTAGAAAAATAGTATAGATGACCTTATTTGCAAAGCAGAAACAAAGACACAGATGTAGAGAACAAACGTATGGACACCAAGGGGGATGGGGGGATGGGATGGATTGAGAGATTGGGATTGACGTATGTACACTACTTGTATGATGTAGATGGCTGTTGAGTGTCTACTGTATAGCGCAGCAGAAAAAAAAAGAAGGTACAATCTGTTTGCGTGACATATATTAAGTTAACCTTAAAAAATGCATTCCAATATACCTTAGGTGCAGACGAACACTGTTTCATTCCACTTATATGAGGTACCTAGAATAGTCAAATTCATAGAGTGAGAAAGTACATTGGTAGATGCCAGAAGCTGGAGGGTGGGGGGATGTGGAAAGGGAATGGGGAGTTAGTGTTCAAGGGGAACAGCGTTTCAGTTTAGGAAGGTGAAAAATTTGGGAAATGGATGATGGTGAGAGTTGCACGACAATGTGAATGTACTTAGTGTCACTGAACTGTAGAGTTAAATATGGTTAAAATAGTATTTGTTATATTATGTGACTTTTACCACAATAAAAAAAAATAAAAAGATAACCAGTGTTGCTATAATCCCATAGGTGTAAGGCAAGTTCTAAATGTCTGGGGAAAAAACTTAAAAAAGATGTGTATAGACAAAAATAAGGAGGATTAGGCAGATACAGCCTCTTAATTGGCAAGGATTGATACACTTTCTACTTTGCTGGAGATGGTTGGAGAGAACCCATTTCTAATCCTTACCATGAGTAATGTAGGTGTTCTAGATTTTAATTCACAGTGGCAGTTTTCAGCTTCTCAGTCTTTTCAGCCATTTATTGTTTCTAATAACCATTTATTGTTTCTAATAGGCTCAAAACATTGTAAGTCTGACCATAAGGGCACAAAGCCACTATTGTTAAGTCATAGTCGACAATCTAGCTAAGGAGATAAGCCTTGAACAATACATTTCTAACCCAAGGCAGTTAAGACAGTGCTAGGAGAGACTTTCAGACATGTGTTAACAGCAGGGATGAGATAGAATGATTAGCAATTGATTTCTGTCTTTCCTCTGGGATGTATTTGGAAGCCACCTGTGGTGACAACTGCTGCTGGTCCCTTTGGCAAGCCTCTAGCAGAGCCTGTAGCACTGCCCTGTCCAAGTCTGTTACATTTTGCACATTTCAAGAAATGCTATCTGAGCCATGACCTAGTTGGCTGCTTTTCCTCCAGGCATCACCCCTGGGGCACTCTGCACAGGGTCCCACAATGGCTTTTAAATCCAGAGGCAGAAGACTGAGGAAGGAAGAATATTTTGCAAGTACCTGTATAGATCAGAGATCTTGTCAAAATCTGGATTGGGTATTTAAGGCCAAAGAAAAATCTGTGAATAAATATATGAACAAATTTCAAAGGAGTGTTTTGAATATTCTTCCCTTACTTAGTAGTTGTAAATACTAAGCATGATTCAGATTTTTAGGAAAAAAGATGGTATATAAAGATAAAGAAGATAATTTAATTACTGTCTAGAGAATATAGGATATCAAATGGTAAACGATATATGACTTCCAAATTTATTTCAAGTGACCAAAATAAATTTACCTTAATATTTAAATTTTATTCTTGCTTTAAAAAATTTGCTGATAGTCAACTAAACAGAAAACATATACATTTTAAAGAATTGCCTATCCTAATATTACTTTAAACTTGTAATTTTGACTTATACTTCTTTCACTTTTGACTCATATGTCTTCAAACCAAGTATTATGTAAGGATAAATTAAGCAAAGTGATATTGACCAGACCTTCTCCTAAAATTCCTAGGATTCTTAATTGTCAGGAAACACCTGGGTCCTGTATAAACAGTGTGGGTGAGCCTAGTCCTCAAGGTTCATTTTGCCCAGGAATTTACTGCCAGCCTATAGATGGCAGCAAACTTACATATCATTGCTCAATTTCTCCTTCCAGTTATTCTTCCCTGCTAGTTTTTTCAATATGAAAACAAGTTATATGTTATTATTAAACCATATAACGAAGAGAAAGTCATAGCTTTACTGGGACATAATTTAAGAGACCACTGGAAAATTAAGGGAAAACGAAAGCAAAATGAAAAAGAAAGATGCTTGGGATTAAGATTGGCAAAAGACAAGAAAGTTGATATTTTCATAGTCACAACTTGTTTCTTGTATGAGTGTTACTGAGTGGGAACTTGGGTAGAGCTTTTTTATTAGACGATTTGACACGATATGTTCTTTAGCATTGTCTAAGTTGAAAGATGTTGCCCTATTGTATAGTTTTTTTTTGGGGGGGAGTTCAGCAAAGCATATTTTTTAAAATTTATTTATTTATTTATTTATTTTTAGCTGTGTTGGGTCTTTGTTTCTGTGCGAGGGTTTTCTCTAGTTGCGGCTAGCGGGGGCCACTCTTCATTGTGGTGCACAGGCCTTTCACTGTCACGGCCTCTTGTTGCAGGGCGCAGGCTCCAGACGCGCAGGTTCAGTAGTTGTGGCTCACAGGCCTACTTGCTCTGTGGCATGTGGGATCTTCCCAGACCAGGACTCGAACCCGTGTCCTCTGCATTGGCAGGCAGATTCTCAACCACTGCACCACCAGGGAAGCCACTATTGTATAGTTTAATGATGTGTCATACTGCCAATAAAGACTTTCTCTTGAAGCAAGTGAGCTAGAATTGAGATATTTATAAGACATAACCAATACATCTAAAAGAATAGGTAGCAATGACCAATTAGCCATAATGTTATGTTTCAGGGTGTAAGAATCATCCACTGAATGTTCTATTGCCATGGTCTTATTATCTATTGCCCCGTCTGAAGAATCATTACTTTTAAGCAGAGATTTAATTCAATTTATTGATGGCAAGCCCATTAAACCTTTGATATCAGTTGTATTATGTGCATCAGATTTCTTAACTAAAAATGGATTTTTTTTATGGGGAATAATAGAGGATAATGAAGATAGAAACAATCAATGAAACTAGGGTCCAGTGATATTAGCACATCAATATTTGCATTTTAGTTCCCAAGGAACTGCACAGAGGACATCTGTCCTATTAGCAAGACTTCATGAGCCTTAAGAGATTTTGTTTTGCATTATTCCTTGTTTAACACAATGCCATAGGAGCTAGGCCCATTTACCTTTTTAAGCCACCTGTCTCCTGGAAGAAACAGGTGTGTTGTGCAGATGATGTTCTCAGTATAAATAAGCACTGACCAAAGAGAAATACCAGAGAGAAATACATTTACAATAGAGAAGGTAAAATACTGACAGCTTGGTCATTAGTGACTAAGTATTGGGTATGCAACACCTTTTTCTTTTAGTGCCTGTTGAGGTTAAAAATTTGAGCTCTAAATGTGATAGTAGACTGGTCAGATATCAACCTGCTAAATTGGCATTTTTGAATGATTATCTATTAGATGATAATCAACATACTTTGATTTACTTTGATTATATCCAAATGCAGGTCTGTCATACTTTTATTTATGAGACTTTTTCAAGTAAACTTTAAATTGACTAAACCCACTCCCCCATGTCTTACTCAATGTGAGAATATCAGGGATATCACAGATGTGTCATATTATTTTTAGTAACATAAAAAGTACATCATTTAACATTTAAAAATGTTTCTGTGTTTAAAAAAGCTTCTGGTACACTACACTTACTGGATACAGGTTGACTATTATTATAATAATTTTTGAACTTACATAAATCTGATGAATGCTACCAATTAGAACAGAATCATTGCCAAAGCACTGCTAAACACTTTGAAAATTGCAGCAACTTAATAAATTCTCTTGGAATATTTACTGATTGAAATAAGGAAATTTTGGAAAGGGAATGGAGTTTACTTATGGAGCATCTCCTGTGAATCAGGATACATGCAAATTCCTTCACATATTGTTACAAAGTCGGAGATACAACATTATAAAATAGGATTAATAATGTATTTTACAGATGAAGTCACTGGGAGTTAAATTTACTTTCATGAAGCTACAGAGATAGAAAGTAAAACATCAAGTTTTCAATCCTCAGATCTGTCTTGATGACGCACTGCACTGTCTTAGACAGAAGTCGCCAAATCACAAGCCTCCAGAGACTGAGAAAGTGACACATTAGAGATTAGACAAGATGGAAGAAAGTGCCTGGACTCCAAAGTTAGGTAAATAATTAGGGAGTGGTGGAACCTCAGGTGAATTGGAGAGGGCAAGTTCCATATAAACATTGTACCTACCACTCTGCTCCAGAAATGTTTTAGTGGAGTTGTTAGATCATCCCATTTCTCAAAAGAAGCCAGAAATTCAGGTTTGTTTGTTTGTTTGTTTTTCTGTGAAACCTCCTAGTTGTTAAACTTTGGCAACTAATTTGAATGTGGGCAAAAAATAAAAATAATGAAAAGCATATCTAATGGTCACAGAGCCACTGCTTTTCAACTTCTGCCTTAGAGGGAGCTCTTGACCTACTTCCATTTCCAAAATAAAATGTATGCTAGCATGAAAAAAGAACAGGGATATATTTGGCCCACTTGACTAAAGAATGGATTTTTAAGGAAGAAGAAGTAAAATAAGTTTGTATTGTGATAAAAAATAACTCTCCTTGAGCCCACTTCCTTTGACTTCTTACTTCATTACTTGAGTTATTTTTCTTATCTATTTATAGCTCTGAAAGAGTGATAAGAATCATGACTTATCTAGGTCTGGATTTAGACATTGCATTGGCCAATGAATGATGAACAGATTCTTGAGGTTTATACATGTTTCATGCTGTATGGAAAGAAATTGGGCTAGAAGATTAAAAATCATTTTTTCTTTTAACCAGGAAGTCACTTTTCTTGTATGAACTCTGTTTTCTCTTATATAAAATGAAAACTTGGATTTCATCATAACTGAATAAAATGACCAATGAAATTGGTGAAGAACTTCAGTGCTTCATTTTCATCACCAGTTGAGTTCATTTACTTTTCTACCTTTGAAGAAAGGGTCAGTGTTTAGGTCACGGTGATTAAAGACATGCTTATTTCTGTTGATTCCCTGACTGATTCAGTCAATATTGAAGATCCACTAAACAATTTCAATCAACCCTTGAGGATCATGGCTAGAATAAATGGTGAAGGGTCACCCACAAAAGATATCTTGCTTAATTCAAATTTGATTTCCTACAATATATATTTAGTCTAATGATTATATCTAGGATGATCATTCACTACCACATTACAAGTTTTTTTAGTACTGTCTTCAAGGGATTTTCTATTTGAAAGATGTTAACCAAACAAATGTGTATAAGAAAAATATAAGTAACCCTCTAATTTTGCATTAATCAAAGACAAATATAACTGAGCATGCAATAAAAGCAGTAATTTTCAAATGATATTAAATTGCCTTATTTAATTAGATGCTTGATATTTAGCTATCCTGTGTTTTTTGTTTGTTTTTTTCATTTTAATTAGCAAACACATTCTTTCCTTAGATAATAACTGGAAGACTCCTGTTGCTATCATAATTAACATCTAGGCATCCGGAGTTTGTAGAATGAGAATAACTTCTTTGATCCATGGTTTAGACTTTAAACTCTGCATATAATTCTTTTATCTTCAGAAATATTTCTGGATACCATTAGAAAGTTTCATCCTTTCAGGAGACTTTTGTAAGTGATTTGATGCTATGTATTCATGATTATTTTTTTCCACTATTTAATGGGGACACTGAAAGCATACATATCCAAGAACACTTATATCTTGGCAGAGAGGTGTTCAGGATTAGCTCTAGACAGTAGAAAGTGGGCAAAATGGTTATATACCCCTTCCCAGCCTGCCCCCAAACTTCCCATGAGATTTTTAGGCTTAATCTCTCTTTTCACTTTTTGGCTAGCCAAATGCAGAGAATCCATCACAGGATTCTGTGGTTCCAAGGGCCACCAATATCATTTATGAAAAAGACCTCCCTTCCTCCAAATCTATAGGCTGCTTTGGGTTGTGTCAGGTGTGTGCCATACAACTCTATTGTGTTAAGTTCCTGAGCTTTTAGGATTTCCTGTATCAACACCTGGTGTTATTCATCCTGATGAATAAAGTTTCTGTCATCTTTCCACTTATTCTGCCCTTTCTCACAGGCTTGAAAGGGGATCCTTTTGTTATTTTTCAAATTAACCCTTGACTGGTTAATAGTCACATGATAACATTTCTGATGCTCAGAGTCTGAGTCTGGAAAGGAGGAATATGTGTATTTTCCCCATTTTCCAGATAAGGTCTCTGAGACATAAAGATGAAATGACTTCGGCCAAAGTCATAAAACTAATAATTGATCAAGCCAATCTTACCTTCTTCTCCTAAGATCATTCTATTAATTGTGGAAGCTAAAGTCTTATATCCCAGATACTTAAGGCTGGATGTGATCAACTAATCAATGCCAGTGGAAGAGGGTCAACATCTTCCTACCATCTAATGGAAAAACAGCTCTGTATTTAACCTTCTAGACATATTGCCCATTTTGTACCCCCTTTGTTGTCTAATCTAATGAGAATTTTATAGGACAGCATATCCATCATAACAATTGACAAAATGATAGTGGCAAACACAAGCTCAGCAGAAGAGGTGTCTTTTGTCATATTGTTACATACATGTTTTCATTTTATATAAGACCACACTGACCCATACTAATTTTTTAAATCTATTTTCAGATAGTCTCAAATGTTGTTTTGAAAAAGCAAACATTTTTCCCACATAGGATAAGGATATAAAACTGAAAAATCAGTGCCAAACATTGGCTATATGAAGAATACCTTATTTTCATGACAAGTGAACCCATTTCTTTGAATATTTATAAGATTCATTCTTCAACAATTCCATCTGAATCTATGTTAGTAAAGACTCCAAATAAAGGATACACTGCATCTATATCTGGCACCTAGTATATAATACATGATGAAAAATTGTTTTCTGAGTGAATGAATGGATGAATAAATGAATGAAATAATGGTTCCCAGCCTGGAAACCCTCATTATAAACCAGCAGAGAGAGTCAAGTGAATTTTTTGCTTTCAATGTTTTTAGAAATATGACAGAAACTGAACATTTTTCTATAATATTGTTACTCTAGGTTAAGTAAATCACCATGTTTCTTTCCTTTTGCCTAGAATTGGATCAGATCAATGTGTCATGTTGGCTGTCTCATGTTGTGCAGAAACTCTGATTGATATTATATGCCTGATTAAAAAGTAAGAAATTGATTAGCTGTTACATAATCAGTTTTGTTGGATAGATAAGATATTTCCAGAAGTGACTGATGAAACTGTATTATTATTGGTGGTTGAATATGTTGTATTCAACATTAAAACAATAGACAATCAAAGAAAATAAGAAATAGTGCCTCATTTAACAGATATCTGATAATTGCTAAAAAAAAAAAAATTACCGAGTCTGTATGTCCTGATTAGTACTTCATTAAAAAAGCATGCAAGCAAGTAAATTTATGGTTAATCCAGTAGAACACATACCTAGTTTGATTCAGTACAGGACCTGATTCTAAATCATTATTAGTGTTGCCAGGCATGATTCTGTTCCAGTTTCTAGGAAGTTTTCACTATTGTTAAATTTAAAAGGTAATCCTGTAAAACAATAAGAGACTTTCTCCACTAAAGGGGAAATAAGAAGTCACACTTCCAATCAGCCCCTAATTCAACCTGAAATAAGCATGTCAACTGTTGTATCTTAGAGTTGGTAGACTTTATTTTTTTTTTCTGGATTATGCATCCCTTTGGAATCTGTAAAGCTTGGTATAAACTTGGAAATCTCACAAAAACAGAATCTCATGAAATTTTCAAGGCTCTATGACTTGATCAGTTTGAAAATATGCTGGCACAGCCAGCATCAGCTCCAGCCAAGTCATGGATGTGCAGCGGGGCCCAGCAGTACAGAATGCAAAGCAACTTTAGAAAGTAAGTTCAAAGTGTTTTCAAAACTTCCCAGGAGTGCTGCCATAATTTCTGGGCAGTGGCTCAGGTATGAAAGTTCTTATTTTAAATGAATCTGTCCTGTAATTCCTGCATGGCAATTCTAAATGGAAAGGAAGCTAAGCTCCCTTTTTCTCAAGGTCATTCAAGCGTATTATTCTCTCCAACATAAATATTACCCTTCAGTTCTCATTCACTAGGAAATAAGGCATCAGAAATTAGATTTTACTTGTCTCTTTATGAATGAAGGAAGGAAATAATGAAGGAAATCAACAATTATTAGGGCCCTCATTTTGTCATATTCTGTATGAGATACTTTATAAATGTTATCCCCTTTAATCCTCATGAAAACATTTTAATGTAAATATTGTTATTCTGATATCACTGAAGAGGCCCAGAGAGATTGAATAATTTACCAAAAGTCCACACATCAATGAGTGTTAGAGCTGGGATTCAAACCTAACTCTGACATGAAATCTCAAACCCTCTTCTGTATACCAAGAATTTGCTTTGGAAATCGCTTTAGAATTTTGGAATGCAATATATTTTTGAAAGACCTTCCTATTTTTTTAGTTTATTTCTAAAACATGCATGCAATTCCATTCCATTATGAGAGATTACAAGGGCCCAGACTCCACTTCCACACAGTTCACCAAACTCAAGGTGCTGCATGTTAATAATCAAAAGTTGAATGACGGTCTAAGCCTTGTAATTTCTAAATGATTTTATGGGTCTTATCAGAAACAGGAAATAATTCACACAATGATTATTGATATCAAATGAATATTTTGTGTCTTTTCTTTGGCTTCTTGGTCCCCTTTCAGAGCTTCCTGCTGGTCATTTAACAGAAAATGAAGCTTAAAGCTAATAAAAAAGGGAAAATAATGTTGAGCTCATGGAGATATAAGAATGGATGCACGCAACAGATGGAACTTGGGAGATAATGACCAAATATGTGTGAGAATTAACACCATTCCATCTCTGTGTCCCCCACCCAGAAAAACATTACCACCTTCGCATCACCGTGTACTCCCGGACAGTTAGGTTAATTCAAATTACCCCTAGTCTCTTTATGGATAACTCAGATAGGAGGGATGCCATTCATGGAACATGAAACTTGCTGGCATTGAAATTAATTTCTAAGCACCCCCCGATGAAGTGAGTTGCAATCAAATTGCTGGAGGTCCCATGGGAGCCCAGTAACACAGAGGGCCCACCTAAATTAAAAACAGTACCAAAAACAGAGACTCTCAGAATTGGATGGATCCTTAGGGACTGTCTGATCCAAATTCTATCATTAAAACTGAGACCAGGAAGGTTAAGTAACTTTTCCAAATTTACAAAGCTCATAAGTGGCTGAGCTGGTATAAAAAAATTCATGGTTATGATTTCAAAGCATGAGCTTTTTAATGACTAACAATATTCTTTGGCTTTGAGCAATTAACTTCTCTAGAATTCCATTTCATTATCTAGAAAATGGAGATGATGACACCCAACTCACGGTGCTTTAGAGAGGAGTATATGGTCATGTATGGGAAGTGTGGGGCTGAGTGCCTGCTACAAGGGGGCAGCTCTGTGAGTCATTACTGACATTTGCAACAGCAGTAGCAGTAGTAGCAGCAACAGTTCAGTTGTACTTGAATTTGGGAGTGAAACCATGCTTGGAATTCAGGCATTAATGCTCAGCTGAATGCCCTTTCCAATAAATCGTGTTTTAATTTCCTCAAACAAAATTCATTATTTGTGGAAGATTGTTTGGATAGTTTGGTAATATGCAATTTGGACTTACTGGTTTTATTAGAAGCTTATATATAATATTTTCTTATGCATGATTTGTGACTGCCTTTTTGGAAAAAAAGAGAAAGAAAAAGAAGGCAACATACACATTTGGATTTAATTCTTATATCTTCAGATGACTAAACACATTATCTTCTGCAAGCCATTTTGCTCTTATGAACCTTAAATTCCTCATCTACAAGGTGGGGATAAAATGTTTTCCCACCCAAAGTAAAGGATCGCTGTAAGGATTAACATTTTAAAGTGAATGTGGACACACTGTTTAATCTTAATGAGCTTCACTTTCTACTCCAAATGCAAGGATGTTATCTGGCTAGCTGTCTGGCAGAGCTCTAACAGCACGTGCCTCTCATGGGACTCTGGACAATTCCCTTATTGGGGCTAAGACTCAGTGTCTGTATACACTACATAGGGTTATTTTTGAAATAAAGTGTATAAAATGCCTGGCACATAGTCCACTTAATAAATTGTGTGTATTATAATTATTTTTAGTAGACCTGAGAAGAAAGAGTCACAAAATCTTTAGTTATATTGGAGACTTAACCCTCTGAGCTGCATGAAGTGAAGGGTAAAATTACCTTTTTTCTCATTCCTAATTTCTCTTCAGTGCCTAAAATTGTTTTCTGGGACTCAGAAGTATCAATACATGTGATTCTGAATTTTGAGAGAATCACATTTGGAATTTTTGCAAATGTATGACAATTAGTAAGCTGGTTAGACTATTCTGTTAGAAGCAATCTGCTTTTTATAATAAGAATCAGGGGGCATTTCATGCCTGCTGGAGAAGGGCATGAGTAGGGCTCTGGCCAGGCTAGTTCCATGGTAAAAGCAACAAGTGAGTAGACCCCCTGGAGGCAGTTAGCTCTCACTGTCATGTTGGCTAATAGTGGCAGGGTGACATCCATCCACTTGGACAAATTTATTCATGTCTCCAGCCAAAAACGTAATCACTTTGATGATTCTTCCTCAGTCTCACAGGTAGTGAAAGACAGTCAGTTAAAACCTCAAAATTTGAAAGTCAAAGCCAATGTGCTAGAGCTCGAAGAGAGACCGTGAGGCAAGTTAAACATTCTAGGCTTCTTATGAATTAAGTTGTCAGTTCTTGAAGTTTACTTTCTGTGTGTATGTGTGTGTGTGTGTGTGTGTGTGTGTGTGTTCTAGATGGGTGTTTGCTGTGGCAGGCACAGAGATGTTCTCCTAGTGCCCCTACAGGGAAGGACTTGACACCCCACTGTAGAGTATGTGGTCAACAGATATCTTCCAGTTCTCAGCAATTTCAGGGTCTGCCTCAGGTTCTGAGAGCTGTCTTGCTCCAGCTCACATCCTTCCACTACCGTGATAGTCCACAGTTGAGTGAAGCAGAGTTATAACGTCTTATTCTAGAGCTGCCTACTAGATTCGCTGAGGTTACCCTGAACTATGTCAACCTGCATTGGAGTTTAAATTTTTCCTCTGTCCCATCTTTCTTCTTCCCTGTTCTTTCCACAGGTGTTGATCTGTAATTAACATCTTACACATTAGACTCTGTTTCAGCTGCTGCTAGAGAACTTAACATACAACATAGGATATTGAGGGTGGTCCAAGTCAGCAGGAGACAAAATGGGGTTTTGAGCTAAGCCATTTACAGCTCAGCTAGCAATGAAAAACCCATCACGGCTGGTAGGTGGAGCACAGGTTGCCGCTGGCATAAGGTGGCCTTCCAATTGGTAAATACTGACCTGTGGGAGTTGAGAGGGTATATAAGTAGAAGGGAATGTGCTGCTGGACTTAAAATATCAGTTGAGATGGATGAAGAAAAGAGTAGCTATAAGGATAAGACATTAGATGGTTATTACTGTGCACCATTTCTGTTCTACGTAAAGATAAATGGGGAGGGGGAAGGGTAAGCTGTGACAAAGTGAAAGAGCGGCATGGACATATATACACTACCAAACATAAGGTAGATAGCTAGTGGGAAGCAGCCGCATAGCACAGGGAGATCAGCTCGGTGCTTTGTGACCGCCTGGAGGGGTGGGATAGGGAGGGTGGGAGGGAGACGCAAAAGGGAGAGGATATGGAAACATATGTATATGTATAACTGATTAAATTTGTTATAAAGCAAAAAAAAATAAATGTGAATTATAATTATGAGATTTAAAAAAAAAAGATAAATGGAGAGCTGAGGGAATAACATAGAACTTGAAAGTCATATGCAGAACAGATTTAGAATGCATACAGAAAAGGCCTCATTTCTTCTAGCAGAAGAAAAATCAAGGATCAAGCCTAATATTTATTAGTCAAAGTGGTTGAACTTCAGAAGAATTAAATGCCCAAATAAGGCAAATATGTTACAACAAGCTTAGGGCCCTATTTGAAAATAAAACCCGAAAATCTGGTAACCTGACACTTGAGGACATCTGCATGGACATACACCCAAAGATTTTAACTCTCCAGGCTCCTTGGGAAGAAAATACGCAAGGGCCTGCCATGTTCATAAAAAATTTAGGGGCTCAGTGGTCAGAGGCATGTTAGGACAGCCCTTCCAAAGTCAAAACAAAACAAAACAAAAACAAAAAAACACAAACAACAACAACAAAACTACCTTTTCATTTTTCACATCCTACCATGAAGAAGTAAACAAAACACCTGGGGGGACTTCTTGGGGTTCTGGAGGCAGCATACTCCACACCTAAGGACAGAGTGGTCTAGCTCATATACTGTGTGAGTCTTTGCATAGGATCCTGAAGAGGATAGAGCTACTGCAAGTCTAACCTATGGTTCAAGCAACCCCACTGCTTAGGCCATACAATCTGGCAGACCCTATGGTATTAGAAGGAGTGTTGGTAGATAAAGGCTTCCATGTATAGACAAAGACTGGAAGTTGGGGGAAAGGGGTGAGATCCACGCATGTGTGTAGACATACAGGAGTGGACAAGGGTGAAGGTCCTTGCATCACATACTGATGCTCACCAGAGAGCACAGAGACACTAAAACGACCAAGTGCAAATACAACTGGTCAATTAATGTCAACAAACTTCTCATCAGCGTTCCCAGATCTGGCACAATGAACACATTAAAAATATGGCCTTGATAGAAGGGACAGAGGACCAACAGCATGGAATTCTGACTTACAATGGCTTATCTAACTGTTTCAGCCTCTGAATGGCCAACTTGCTAACAGTGTCAAGCCACTGGTATGACACCATTTTGGGGAGACCAACTGATTACTTGCTGGTAAGTTGACTGCGTTGTTCTTCTTCCATTCTGAAGGGACAGTGGTTCATTCTCATTGAAATAAATACATATTATAATTGTTGGTTTGTCTTTCCTGCCCTTGGGGCCTCATCCAGCATCACTCACTATTCAAGAACTTAGAATCCATTGTCACGGGATGCCACATGACATCATGTCAGACAAAATGATACACTTTATAGTAGAGAAGGTGTAAGAGCATCCTCAGAGGTATCCTTTGCTAAGGAAAGCATTGCAGTCATCCATGAGAGAAGCTTTTCCTTGATGCCATATTAAAAAAAAAAGGATTTATTCAGTGGGTTCTTATACAAGAGGCATTGAAACACAAAATTAACATTATGTTTGAAGTAGCTTTATAGAGCAAGCAGAGGTGATCTTTAGATGATTGGTCCTTGGATCAAACTACTGTAAAAATAAAAAAAACACTACAATATAACTTAGTGAATATATTTCAGAAGAATAACCAAGCCATTGAGGTGGAGCTGTCTGTGTAGCTTTCTGTTATTTTGAGTTGACAGGAGGATAAAATCAAATGTGCTTTATATAGGTATGTATATAATTATTTATTTATTTACTTGCTTTTTGTTGAGATGAATAATCCATGAGAATCCACCATTTCAGCATATCTTGTGAGCAAAGACACTGAATGCATTCATTCTAGCAATTTGCTCAAGGAAGTGTATATAATATATAGCAAAGAGTATTGGAAGATATAGTGTTTCCCTTCAGAACAAAGGGAGGGCAGACTTATGCCCATTATACAAGATTATTGTCCTTAAGTTCTGAGTTCCTCTCTTCTATCAACCCACTTCAAGTGCCACCTATTCCTTTTCTTGTCACTTTGTGAGAATTGAAGCTCAAGGAACCAGTGGAAGAAAATGTGGGGACTCTGGCTATTACCATTGCTTTGAGTAAAAAGTCCCTTGTCTCTGACCCTGGAGTTTCATATCTTCTGCCTGCATCCATGAAACTGAGACAGATTAACTTGTTAGTTTGAAAATAGGGTAAAACTTCAGACTCTTCACTGTTATTGATATTTATTTATTTAGATATGGAGTTCTAAGTAGATAGAATGTCTTTTAGACATTTTCTTTTTCAAAAATATTATTATTCTTCCCTTCCTCAAAGGTACTGGATAGCAATCAAGATAAGATTGAGATTCTTATATGAGGTTGGAGAAACTAGATATATCTTCTTAGTGTAAGAGAGCATTTTCTTTCTCTGCTGTGGTCTGAACAGTTACTTGTAGGTTGGGTCAACAAATATGTATATATAAGGTGGGAGAGAGACAGAGGCAAAAGCAGAGCCAGAGAGACAGAGAGATAGATTAATTTTAAGAAACTGGTTCATGCAATTATGGAGGCTGACAAGTCCAAAATCTGCAGGGTAGGCTGTCAGGCTGAAGACACAGGGGAGAGCCAATACTGTAATTCATGTCTGAAGGACATTCGTTGGCCGAATTCCTTCTTGCTCAGAGGCAGTCAGTCTTTGTTCTATTAGGCCTTTGACTGACTGGATGAGCCCCATTTGCCTTGTAGAAAACAGTCTAGTTTACTAAAAGTCTACTGATTTAAATGTTAATATCACCCAAAAAACCTGCCTCTCAGAAACATCCAGAATAATGTTTGATCAAATATCTGGGCACTGTGGCCAAGCCAAGTTGACATATAAAAGTGACCATCATAGGTACCATTGTGTAGTATATATACATGTGTCATGACAGTCACTGCAAAAAAAAAAAAAAAAAAAAAAAAAAGAAAAAAGAAAAAAAAAGATTCTGTTGTCAAATAATTTTGGAACATAAGCTGTACAAGTTTATCTTCCTTGATATTTATAATACACATCAATACAGTAAATGCTCTGAAAAACACTATAGTAAACTCACTAAACATTGTTAAACAAACTTGAAAAACAAACTTTTAAAATCACGTAATATATTTGAATAAAACATTAACAGTGGTTGGGACTAGTATACTATGAAACACTTTGTTAAATAGTCTTATGGAATATAGCAGGAATGACATTTTTAGATGATATTTTAATGTTTCATTAACCTTAATTCTTTGAAGAACTTTGAAATGGAAGTTATAGAATATTTACTAACCCATCCAACATTTTGTGGCTCATCTATGTCAAATTCCCACTGAAATATTAGACAGTAAAAGTAATTTTTGAAGAGGACTTTCATTATGTAACACAGTCTTACCCCAATTATATCTTTTCTGTATGTTTTGCATTTTTCAAGCCATTTAAAAAACAATAAGCATGCACACTAAACTATTTGCATATAATGTTACTTTTAGAAGCTTATAGTTTACATGATCCACAAACATTTTCTGGAAAGAGCCAGATAATAAATATTCTAGGCTTTGCAGGACATATGTCTCAACTACTGGACTCTGCCATTGCAGTGCA
The DNA here is from genome assembly GCF_025265405.1 of Mesoplodon densirostris. Taxonomy (NCBI): domain Eukaryota; kingdom Metazoa; phylum Chordata; class Mammalia; order Artiodactyla; family Ziphiidae; genus Mesoplodon; species Mesoplodon densirostris. Next base: position 17,735,344 of record NC_082664.1, read on the forward strand.
AACACAGTCAACTACAGTATGTAAATAAATGGATGTGGCTATGTCCCAGTACAGCTTTATTTACAAAATCAGGCTGTAGGTTGTATTTGCTACCCATTTGTCTAGAAGAGCACTTTAGAAAAATAAAGAGAATCATGAATGGAAACCATATGTGTAATTTTTAGTATTCTAGTAGACTCTTTAAAAAGTAAAAGGAAACATATGAAATTAACTTTAGTAATGTATTATTTCATCTAATATATTAAAATAGTATAATTTCAATATGTAATTAATAAATACATTATTAATATGATAGTTTGAATTCTTTATTTTTTACTAAGTCCTTGAAATCCAGTAAATATAAATTTTTTTCCTTTGTTGCTTTTGGTCATGCCACACAGCTTGCCAGATCTTACATCCCAGACCAGGGATTGAACCCAGGACCTTGGCAGTGAAAGCACGGAGTCCTAACCACTGGACCACCAGGGAATTCCCTAAATCCAGTATATATTTTATGACTTTCAGTATATCTCAATTCAGAGTAGCCACATTTCAAATGTTCAACAAATACATATGTATAGTTGGTGACCATCACATTGGACATTATATCTATCCTCTCCACTAAATGAGGGTGCTGTTTCTTTTCAAATAAAGAATAGTCTTTCTATATTTCTGCTAAGATAGCAACCCAAAAAAAGAGCTTTTAAAATATAATGAATAATTACAACTTCAGTACATCTCATCCTTACCAAGATAGAGTTTATAAGTCTAAAAATATGGTAAATGTTGCCAATCACAGTTTAAAATGCTTAGTTTATAGCAAGATGATGCATTCACATGAATTAAAATGTATAGGTATAACATGGTATGCAAATAAAAGTTTCTACCCCACCCCAGTCCCTGTCATTTAGTTTGCCTGACCAATATAATTTTCTGGTTTATTCTTCCAAAAATATTTTTAGTTACCTATTTTAATAGCTTCAAAGCTCAGGTAAGGAACACCTTGTTATGTTTTCAGTTCTGATAGGATATAATATGGACCAGTTTATGTAGGGAAATATTTAGGACATTTTCATGTAGGTCTTAATGAGAGTGTCCTAAATATTTCTTACCTGAAATTTTACTAGTTCTCTCTGGGCTTCCACATTTAAGCTCTTGCTCTCATATAATGCAGAACTGAGATTAAGATAATTTTGTAATGGTAAACTAATAGTAATATGCACCATAAGTGCCTGTACTTATTTTTTAATAGCTTAATGTAAACTAGGAGAAGATCAAGTGTACTTTATTTATATCATACAGTAGTTACCTACAGTCCTGTGTGTATGCTTTTTTAAGAACAGTAGCTTGAAAATCGCAATACAGACAGACGAGATTTATGATAGGTAAGACTGATGGTAGATGCTGAGAATAATAAAATTGTCAGACAAATCAGCTGTGGTTTAACACAAGCCAATCAGTTGTTAGAAGTATTTGGTAGAAAAACAATAAGAGAACCATTTACTCCAAAGACCAGCCTCTTGCTTATTTGATAGAATTTATATATATAATTGGATTTTCAGAAGTCCTAATTGAATCTGCCTTTGTTATACTGACTATAAATCTGAACTAGCTATTAAATTAGCCAAGAGAGAGATCCTCATTTAAAAATTCTGCAACATATATTTCCTTCAGAATCTGCCATCTGATTATCCTTCACCTTTTTAAAAATCACATCCATCATCAGCAGGGTAGAGAACAGTTGTAGTATTTATTTACTGGCGAAGTAAATCTTTGTATTGCAGATCTTCTTTTTAACATCAAAATTGTATTCAAGACTCTCCTAACAAAATGCTGTCGTTGGGAGCACGTCAGAAAGACCAGATTTATGCCTCTCATGATAGCCATAACTTGGCCACAATGCATGTAATTAAGGTATCAATTTAACAACCTGTACAATAATACCGTTCTATAAACATGCAGGAAGCAGTGGGTTACGGCAGTTATGGGTCCTTCCTCCAGTGCTGAATTTCCTCTTTGTCAGAGATTCATATTCAGGGCCAGACAGTGTGTCCTTATGGGGTGTGGAATGACAGCTGTCATCTCGTCTTCCTCTCCTCTCCCTTCTTCTCTGACCATCCAAGTCGAGCTCCCCTGCTGCACAGCACTGCAAACTCGATTGTTCACTTTGAAAATGATCTCTGTGGCTCCTTGGGCTCTTTAGAGAGACAGTAACACATCACTACCAAGCCACACCAAGGGTTTTATTGAAAAAATAAGTCATCTGCTGCATGCACACAGCTAAGTCTAGTCAGCCTTTCTCTAGAGGGCAATCTAATTCTGAGCTGGAGTTTTCCCTTATGAGAAATTCAGACAACATACAGTGAAGTGAGGCTAAAAGGTGATATCCTGTAAACTGTCCATGAACTGATGAGAGTTCAGACTATGAAAAGAATATATAACTTTTTGTACAATAAGAAGGTACTCAGTGCTGCAAAGTTATTTCTTTAAAAGTATATACGAATGAAAAAAGCTAATTGGAAATGTAATCTCTTCTCACAGAGATGATTAGAACATTCTAGTTTAATTCTAGAGAAGCTAGTCTATCATTTGGTTCTTTCTATGCCTCATTGTTTATCTGTGTATGCTGCTTGGCCAACGTGTTTATGTCCTTGTTAGGCTTTAACTTAATCTCTCCTCTCTATTGAACTTACCTCCAGGGCACATGGTTCATCTATGTTATCTTTCTCTCTGGCCTGAAGCATTTCTCTTAGGAAAGAACATCCAGCTTGATCCCATTCGTTTTGCTGCTTAAAGATCAGTATGAATGACTAGAGTGGGGAGTAGGTAGGCAGGAAGGGTAGGGTAGAAAAATGCTATTCTATCTTTAGCTTTTCCTCTGAAAGATTTCATCTTGGTGACAAGCTGAGGTAACAGAATCAGCAGCTTAGTTCTTGCAAAATTCTTTGAGCTGCTTTGGGACTTCTTAGCTAAAGAGACTTGTGAGGCTTTCAGAAATGTATTTTTAGTGAGAACCCCCAAAACCTTTTCCTGAAAGCAATATAACTTCAAATAAAATGTGGGATTCAAGTCCCAGGTGAGCCATTTGGACAAGGCACTAACCTGGGACTTCAGTCTCCACATTTGTAAAAATGATGACAATAATAAAATCTACCTCATATTGTTCTTCAGAGGATTCAAGGAAATGTGTGTGTATAGCACATCAAACAATTGTTCCCTTAATTACTAGTGCCTTTAGTTAAAAATGATGGTATTCATTATTGTTATATGGTGGGAATAGGGTCAGTGAGCCCTGGAGGAAAAAATAAGGTATTTATATATTGGCTCTCTGTTAGCTGGAATGGGTTAGTCTACCAAGTGGCATAGAAGACAATATTCACTTGTACTCTTGGAAGTGAAATAATGCAACTGTTTAGTACTTTTAAATTTCTGATATTTAAGAATGTGAGACAATAAGCTATGAACTCTATCTATCTAGTTGATTGGGTTAACTCTCTTTCATCTGGAATCAATCATGCACATTTTCAAACTTATCTTCATAGCAATGCAATAAACCCTGAGTGAAGAGTGGGTTGCATGTTAAATGAAGAAATAGCCTCTGTTTATGCTGTAAATGTGATCCCAGAACAGAACGAGAATTTAGATCTTCTGGTCATGTGACCAGCATCAATCCACCAAACTCTTTATTTTGCAACCTTAAAAAGCGGAACAAAACTAGCCTCATTTGAAGTGTACATAGCTGATCTCTAAGAAGATCTCCAAAGTAGAAGGAAGCTGAACTCCAGATTTATAAATAAAGAGTAGTTGATGTATAAAAATGATGCTAGCCCTGGAGCAAAGAGAGCTTCCCTCTGAGACAAGATGGCTCACGTGCCAGGGCTGAGAAGCTTCCTGTCACTGCAAGGTGTTGTGCAGTTGCTAAGATTGAATACTGAGATCCCCCTCTGCTTGGGATCATGAATAAAACCGTGTGGCACCTTTGATAAGACTGTTACCCTTGGAGCTGGACCAAATTCCATTTGGGAAGCCATATTTCCCATCTATTTTTCAATGGCTCCCTATAATTCCATCTTGATTTAAGTTACTCTGCCATTAATCATTTACTTCATTTCCTCTCATACTTTAGAAACTATAATAATAAAAACTCATCACATAATGGCTAATACACTGTGCCAAGATAAAACAAAACAAAGCAGCCATTAACAGTGGATAGATCTTTAAAAAAAATGCTCACTAGCATCCTGGGATCATGGAGAGAAAAAACAAAACAAAACAAACATTGCCTTATTTTACAAGAGAAAATATCTAGAAAAATATGGAGTCAAGGACTGAAATTGACCTGGTTGATAATCAATCAATAGCCTAATTAATTATTGACTATGTATCTATGTAATTACTAACGTGGCCTTTATAATTGATGGTTTGGACATTTTCCCACTTCCATTGAGGATTTTTAACTTCTGCGAATCTATTTGTAGAATTTTTCTTTTCACCTTGGTTGTTTGGTCACTGTTATTGATAAGACATAAGAAGTGACTTTTGGTGTCATTTGTAACTCAAAAATACCTGCTGACATTAAATCCATAGCAAGAGCTGAGTCATAAGCCACATGGAAATGTTCTCTGGTTGTACTTCAGCTTGGGGTACTGAGCTCAGAGATGGATTTCAGAGGATATCAAGGGCTGACTATTTCTTATACTCTAGTCCTGTTTTATTTGTACCTGTCAATTCTAAAAACCTTGCACTTATCTGGCCTTAATAATCATAAAATGAGAGTTAAACATCTTTGAGCCAAATAACCCAGGTAAATTATGTCATTGTGTTTTGTCAGTGAATTAAGGTGACATCTTAGAAGCAAGACATCATCAAATTTTTGAAGTAGAAGAAATCAAGCTGGAACTTGGTCTGGCTCTTCCCCCCCACACACACACATTCAAACACAAAATTTGGGGCAGGGGTCACATCTCCATCTACAGCATTGTGGCCAAATTCCCCTCCAGCCTCTGAAGGATCACGCCCATTGAGTGTTCATAGTTCACATCTTTAAGGCATAGCCTGAGGAAGACAACGAAATACAGGAAAGGAACATCTGCTTTGATGTCGCACTTTCTTATTTTGTCTTCAGAGATGCTGTGTGAATTCGGGGATAGAACTCTTACCCTCATTTGTTCTTAATCCCAGGTTTCTTAATAAACATTTTTAAAATAAGTATCCCTTCAAGTATTTCAGAACATCTCTATTTTCTCAAATTATATCTCTTTATGTCCCATTTGCTTATTTTTTTAATGTACTTACCAAGCTCTTCTGAGATCGGTCTTCTGCAGTCTGAGAAGCAAATGGTCCAAAAAGAGTACTCATTTCTGTTCTTGACTCCTCTGTGTTCCTGAACCAACAACACTAGCAACCAAAGAAAAATTAAAAAAATAAAAATATCTTGAGATTCCTCTGTGATCAGTGTGGGTCCACTGGGATAACTGTGCCCTGAGTAAACCCCACTTAAACTTATCCAAGAGCTAGTGATGGCATTTATGGATGGAAGAAGGATTGTGGACAAGTGTGCAAGAGTCATGAACTCTCTGGGAAAGGATGAAAGCATTTAATTGTCCCAGTTTAGTATGATTCCTTTTCACTGGTAAGCACTAGAAATATGGTAAGTTCAGCCAGTGTTTTAGGCTAAAAATATGTCCTAAACATTGCATTGCAAAATAGATAACACAGATCCTGCTTATCCTCGCTCATCAAGTATTAGATTTCATGCATTTCTGGTGAAAGATAAACCCAGCATGATTATGGATTTTTTTTCTTTAAGCAGACCTAAAAGGTTTTATAAGGTCTGTCATTGGAAACCAATATGAAGGAGTGAGAGAAAGAAATCGACCTGCTGCTACAGGAGAGACCTGAAATATTAGATTGTTCCCATAATGCAGGGGCCACTGAGCATGCAAACCCACTCAGCTAATCTCTGATGCAGGCAAGAGTGACAGCTATTTATTAGGACAGAAAACAGGGTATGTACTTTACAGATCAGCAACATGATGTAAATATTGACTTGCCTCAATTTTTAAGCTGATGAAAGGGTGTGTGTCATGTTAAACCCTCCTTCAGCAAATTGGTCCTGTCAACACAGGATGATGGGAGGGGTGGATATTGACATGAAATGAGAAAGGATTTGCAGACAGAGTATTTGTATTTTTTTCTCATTTAAAATACATGGAGATACTTTCTAAGTGCCCATGGAGAAGTAGAGAGACAGGATCTCAATTTCTGGAGCAGCATGACAGGAAATTCTCTTACTATCTCTTGGTTAAGGAAGGATCTTACTAAATCATGTTCATCCCAGAGAAAGATTACAGTGCTAATATTTTAGCATTACGATACCCACTTAACTTCCCCAGATGAAAAAGTTTATCTTTTTTTTTTTTTTCTTTGAACACCTTTGGGAAATTTTCAAGTTTCAGGAAAGTACCAGAAACTTAGAAGATGGCTTCTGTGTCTTGCTTTTGCAAATCTGTCCCTCTGAGTGGCTGCAATAAAATTGTCATTCCTCATGGTAGAAAGAGGTTTCTGTTGGGGTTAGCAGAGGAAATCCATCTGTTTTCCTGGCTAATTTTACTGACTCATGAGGACATCAGAAGCCCACTTACCTCAGAGCCTCTACCTTCTTATCCTTAAAAATGCAAAGCATTTCACTGACACCTGCCTTACATCATTGTTTTAAGGCTTGATTTAGAAGCAAACAGAGAGTTTAGTGAGCTTTAAAAGGGGAGCTGCTAGAAGCTTTAAGGTTTCATGCACTCAGGTTCTCCTGCCACTCTTCTCTGATGAAAGCCATGGGGGCTTTAGGGCACATCCAAAGTGGTACTGTTTCAGGTCAATTTTCAAGATAAATGAATTGTATAATACAGTCAATCAAATACATGCACTCTCTTTTGTCAAAAGGTACATAAGAATGAGACTCAGTTTATACTATACAACACTTTGTATTTCTACATACCTGTATGTTCCAAGTGTGATTCATAATCAAGCAAATCCTGGGTTTAGAGGTAAGAAACTCGCACCCATTTTTTGGTGCCTACCAGCACTTGGAGACCATCTAGCTTCACAGGGAAGGAGAACAAAATACTGAGCTAAAGACACATGGCTGCAGTGTTGCTTCAGGTAGCATATCTGATTATTCCCGAGTGATGACTCACCATGTGGTTAGAGGTTATGGGCAAAGGATCACCAAAACAATATTTCTTGATAATTCCTTCTACCTTCTGATCTGTTTAGTAAAACATTTGGGCTTCAGCCCTGACTCTGCATATACCTTTGGCAAATTAGCATTATTCAAGTTTGGGCAGTTTGTCAACTCAAAGTTAAAGGGGCTGGGAAATAGGAAATGTATAGGGTATCTAGTTGAGAGATGAGAGAAGGTCTGCATGACGTTAAGGTAATAAACACGCCTGTGGTTAAATTCTGGCTCTGTCATTTCAGGGTCTTGAGCAAGTTTTCTAACCTTTGTGAACCTTAATTTAAAACTCTCCTTCTCATTCTTTTTCTCTCTCTTATGGGCTCTCTCTCTCTCTCTCATCTCAGCTTCTGTGTCCTTAATAGCATTTTCCGGTTTCCATGGTATAATAATTCCACCATGGCAGACTTCAAGCTACTAACGTGGAGTCAGTGAATGTGGATTTGGGACAATATGTGCAGAAATGGCTCTGGGAAGCTGGTGTGAGCAGGCTCCAGCATGCCACTGAGTGTAAACTACTCCATACAATGCCAGACCAATGAAAGTTTGGTGTGATCATGCAGAGGAAGAGAATGCAGGTGACCAAGCAAAAATCATGACAAACAGAAGACGCACAACCCTAGACTGTGAGAGGAGAAAGCATCTCTTGTTTTCAGGACAGTGAGAAAGAAGTGTATCTATCCTGGGATCAAGACCAGGCTCTTACTGATGCAAAGGTTGGACAATTTATAAGAAGCTGGGCAGTGTCTCGGTAATCTGTAAGTGGTAAACACTGTCTCTGGCTTTCGTAAGAACAGTTTCCATTAAATGTAATCATTTTCAGAAAAGTGCCAGGTTCTGGCTTAAATTCTGCCAATACAAAGATAACCTTTCTGTTAGAGAACACAGATATCTACAGTCAATGTGACAGAACAAGTGGGTAAGAAATGCAGTTCATGTCACAGTGGGGTAGCTGAGAGCTCAGTTTACCTTGGGAAGTGCAAAGCACCATTTGAGGGAGAATGAATATTTTATTCAGTGTTGGGAATGGATAGGAATTTGATGAGGCACCTGAGGCAAAGATAATTTTAGCTTGCAAAGGTGTGGAAAAGAGAAAGAGTGTTGCTTATCTGGAGACCTTTTCTGTCATCATTTCGGTGTAGATGGGATGTAGAGTGTGAGTGAAGAGCATCCATACATGAGCATGGAAGGATAAGATGGGGCAAGTCCTCAAGGGTCCTGTATGTCCAGCACAGAAGTATGTCTTTATCTTTTAAGAATGGAAACACACTGGCAAGTAATGCCATCACATCACTCATGTGGGACCACAGGACACCTTATTGGTGGAGAAGTGATGAGTTTAGCCCCTTAAATCTAATATTTGCCTGAACAATTTTCTCCATATAACTCTTCTTGCATCTAATTCTCAGGTTAATCATCACCTCCACAGAGAAACTTCCTTTGCTGACATATTTGCTTATTTTTATTTTCCATAGTTTCCAATAAAAGCAATTTTTCTGTTTTATAGCTCTGCATCCAAGTTTCAGGAATAAAAAAATATACCACATTTGTTTTTTCTTTATATCAATTTAATTCTGACCTTAAATATTCATTCTCTTAGGATGATGAGAAATTCAAGCACTGTCATTTTAGAAGCTTTTTGGCCCAAGAGCTCTGGAAAATTCCTGGGATGCAACATAGCACAGAGCATTAGGAAGATTCCTCACATTATGTGACAGCTCTCTTCCCAGCCCCTTCTGCACCATGCTAAGGGCATGGAGAAATTTGGGGAAAATAAGGTCCAATCTTTTTACATCTGTCATACAGGTATTCCCTGTTCAGGTACTACCACTACTTGGGGCACTTGCTGAGAATATGGCTATCAGGGGAAGACTTAGTTCCCTTCCAAGGATCTAGGGGTTACCTGCCTCTTCTGCTGGAAATAAGATAGAAAGAAAAGCAAAGGGGAAGACACACAATTATTTCTTTTAATTTAGTCATAAGTATTCATGTGTATTATTTTGGGGTGTTTGTCCCTATCCTAGTGGACATTGGAGGAATTTCTTGGTCTCCAAGCTATTGGCAAAGTGTCTGGTGCACAACTGGGTTTTTATTAATATGTGTTAAATAATTTACTTTTTTCTAACCCGCTGAATTTTTTACTAACATAATTTTGCCAAATTAAGAAACTTAAATATAATTATTTGATTCTTAGCAAGTACTTTACAACTAAGGAGTTGACATAATCTTAAATATTCTGGCTAGTCTCACTCATAACAACACATGTGAGTGTTGTTATAAGCATTGTGAGACAAAAACTGAAGGGTCCAGAGTTCTATATTCACTTTTCCTTTTCTTCTAAATAAGATGTTAAGGTCTCTAAATCATACATATAATGGAGTCTTTAGGTTATCTAACTCTCAGGAAGGTTGATTTTTTTTCTCTTTATCTTCTTAATCAAAATTCTACACCGATTAAAAAAAAAAAGACAATTGGGGCTTCTCTGGTGGCACAGTGGTTGAGAGTCCGCCTGCTGATGCAGGGGACTCGGGTTCATGCCCAGGTCCGGGAAGATCCCACATACCGTGGAGAGGCTGGGCCTGTGAGCCATGGCCGCTGAGCCTGCGTGTCCAGAGCCTTTGCTCTGCAACGGGAGAGGCCACAACAGTGAGAGGCCCACATACAGCAAAAAAAAAAAAAAAAAAAAAAAAAAAAGACACTGAAAAAAAGTCTTTTAACCCTCTCCTTATATTGAATTTTCCATATAAGTGTGAGCTATTAAAGATACTGATTTTTTCTTCCCACAAATTGATGGCCTTAAAATGCTCATTAACTGGAAGTTATATGTGCATATAGCTACTCAATAAAGGGTAGCTTCACCAATGACAAGCAGCAAAGTCACAATAAGCATAAAACCAATGAAATTGACCAATGCTCTTAGTGATCAGACTCTTAAGTTAGAGAAGTTTTATATTTATTCATACTCTGACATCTTTCAACTCAGAAAATCACCTTTCCCCACTTGAAATAATCCAGAGAAGTCTACTCTTTTATAGGGCTGCTTGTATGGCCTTGATTGTCAGCATTTCCCAGGTCCAAAACCATTCGTAGGTGCTTCTCTAAACATTACACCAAATTAATTATATTTGACTGTTCAACAATCATCTATACTAACCTCTTTTCTATAGTGATTTCTATTTAATTAACATGTAGCTACTATTTTCTCCTGTAGACAAAGGCAGTGTCATAAAAAAGGGCAAATATTTAGGATTTGGAAAACTCAGTATTGCTGGCCAAAGAACTTGGGCAAATACCCATGTCACTCAGGCTTTGCTCTCTCTAACATAACATTTGACCTTGGGATAGTTTTTAAGATCAAAAAATTCAAATACAATGGTCAGAAAATTACCCTGGACAGAGTCCTAATTATTCTCCAAAAGAAGGGGTCCCTGAGGCCTCTTCAAGTCTCTGGAGAGTACGTGTTAATATCTATATATTTGTCTCAATCTCCACCATAGTATAGCCAGCTTGTACTTGTAAATTAGAATGGTCTTCTGCGTTACATTCTCTTTAAAGCAAGATTCTGCTCTTAAAACCCTTTTGAATATCACTAAATATGCATATACAAAGTATTTGTAAAGATTAAAAAATGTTGTGAGTCTATTTTTTTAAATTTGTACTCTAAAGTAGGTTCCACTACCAGCAATAAACAATACATTTAAGAAAAAATCTTACAAGTGTAAGAGTATTCAGTTTCTTCTGATCTGGCTACCCAAATTTTATAGTTCATACTTTTAAGTCTTCAGCCATGTGGCTTAGTACTAATTGTTATGTTTGATCAAATGTGATTTATGCATGTGCATGTCTCAGCACTGATGTTTAGAGACTGATTAACACCATCCAGGTGCTGGCTGATCAGCCAGTAAGGGTATTGCCCTTGCTTACATAACTATGATCTGAAATACTCAAAGAAAAATAAACCTTGAAACCAATAGTGCATTACAAGAATAATTCTCAGTATTCAGTATAATATAGCACTTAACACATGTATTCAACTGTCAAGCTGGGCTTTATGTAGAGTTTACAAAATCGGATGTTGTTCATATGTTGTATCTGCATACTTTTCAGTTTTAATGCAATCTTATGATAATTTCAAATTCTGAGATCTTATTTGCTTTGGAAAAATAACAGTCACTATTGGGATATATTGATATGGACTTTGGATTCCCTAAAGTATTTTTTGCCAGGACTCTGGGTGTTCAAATGCCACGGGAAAGGTAATAAGTTATTTATTGAAAAGAGTGTACAATTTTGATAAGAGAAGGACATCAAATAGACAATGTTTTGAATTGGGAGTTAGTCATTTCAGACAAACATAAGAGCTATTCTGTGAAGGACCCTGGCTTTTGAACAGGTCTTCATTTCTGTATGAGGTAGGTCTCATTGCTACTGCAAACTTCTCTGATCCAAAGAGACTTATATTACATTTATACAATTAATGTAGGCACAGAATTCAGTACTCTTACAGTTTTTAGCTTGTCTCAGTCTCATCTCTCCTCTCCTTAAATATAATCATGGAAGATGGTTACCTCAACTAAACCAGATTGAAAGAGATGCCAAACAGATGTCACTTAACTCCTGCAGAAGAACACAGGGTGGGAGAAATATTTCATAGTTGTTGTAAGTCAAGAGCTGAACACCAGTCAAAAATTCAGTCCCCAGAATGCTGAGATGTCGTTTTGCAAAGAAAGGGGATCCAGAAACCAAGGAGAGGGAATGATGATTCCAAATTTTGAACTAAATAATGCTATGTGAGGCCAAGATATTGTCTTTAATGTTTTTAAGTGTTTAAATTGTGTTGCTATGTTTTATAGGGGAATATTGTTAAATAATAAACAATAGGACTCAATAAAACAGAAATAGAGACCAAGCAGGAGAGTGAGGAGAACGAAGTAGAAGAAGCAGAGAGAAAGAAAAGGCAGCTCTGTGAATCAGAGACCACGGCAAGAATAACCAGGGTTTGGGGAAAAGATGTGAAGCTATCATGAATGTAATCCAATTGCTTGGCAGTAATTTAGGAAACAACTAGGGCCACAGAAAAACATTCCATTTTGGGATACTCTGACAACTTGAAATAAAGAATTAAACATACATACAAGGTGTATCCACAGATTCACAAGAACTCTCAAGAATTTAAAGTACAGTGATTCTCATTTTCCAGACTGTAAAGATGAGAAAACTGAGGTCTAAGAAGTAACTGTCTCTGGAGGTTATATAACCAATATAAGCCAGAACCAAGCTCCTCAAATCCTGCATTCTTCCTGCCTCTTATAGTACCTTGCTTGCTGATGTTCTGATGCCCAAGACTGTGTCCTTTCTCCTCTTAGATGAATCACATTTAACTACAGTGTCAATAGTATAGAAAAATATTTTGGTATTCTTCTTTAGAAATTGTAATCAGAAAAAAAAATATTATGAATAACCCTGGCAGGGACAGAGTATACACTCCACCTGTAATCTGAGAAAACACTGCCTCCCTCCTACAAATGCCACATGCTTTTTGAAGCAGCACATCAACAGTCCATCACCTTTATCATCAAATTCACATTAAACTGGGATGGCCTATCACAAATGGGGGAGGTACTAGTTGGAGGGGTGTTCACATGATAGTTTTGTTAAGAAATAGACCAGAGACTGATGGATGGTTGGTTCCGAGAACAATATTGTTTCACTCTGGATAAATATTGATTATACAGTATACATGTGCTTCTACTGATTAGATGGACTAAATATAGGCGTTTCCTGTAGACTAGAAAAATGTACTTTGAAAAGAGTTTTTTTGCTTCTTCCTCACCTAATGAGAAATCTCCTCTTTTTCTTTCAACAAATCCAATAAAGTTTTGCTGGAAACAGAATTTGGAAGGGCTTTCCTTAATTCTACCTTCTTTCTGGCATAATCAGATTCTAAAATCCTGAATATCAAGGATGTTTTTCTTTTCCATTTTGATTCAGAAATATGAAAACTAATGAATTATTGTTGGTTTTGCTGGATACATGTCCTTATTATTTTCATAACAAGTGTATATCAAAATGTCAGAGTAAGCTTACCATTAATTGATTTAATGCAGGGCCTTTTGTTGGCACAATAATTGTTTATCTATGCTTGTTAAGAATCTCAAAAGCAAGGATTTCTATTATTAAATATTATTATCACTTCTGCAAGGAAAATTTTTCCTTAATTGATATTTAAAAGGTGTTGGCAGTGATATCTCTATTTTTAAAATCCTCTCTCATTTCAATAATGTAACTGATGAATTCAATAATTTCAATAAAACACAAGGGTTTATTTCAATTTTAATGAAACTAACTGTAATTTATATATCACTCTTGAGCACCATAATTCACACTATCCATGGTTGTAATCTCACATTAAAAATCAAAATATTTTGTCACACATTTAGAAAGGGTATGAGAAAACTTCATTCTTTGAACTCAAGTGCAACTCTTCATTTTGATCTGAACGACAAGCTTCTCTTTGCTCCGGTTTTAGAGATGAGTCATCTTGAAAAAAAAAAAAAGTGCCTCACATTGTCTTTCCTACTGTCCATAATTCACGCTTCATCCTTAGCTCATAAATCAGGGCTTTCACCTTTCTCAGCTTTTGAAAACAAATCCAAACCTTCGTAAATGCATTTTCTATTGATCCAGTGCTTACGAAAGCCTCTACTTTTTATTTATTTATTTATTTTTATTTTTAATAGATCTTTATTGGAGTATAATTACTTCTGTTGCACAATAAAGCGAATCAACCATAGGCATATACATGTCCCCCTATCCCCTCCCTCTTGAGCTTCCCTCCCATCTTCCCTATCCCTCCCCTCTAGGTTATCGCAAAGCACAGAGTGGATCTCCCTGTGCTACGCTGCTGCTTCCCACCAGCCAACTATTTTACATTTGGTAGTGTATGTATGTCGATGCCACTCTCACTTCGCCCCAGCTTCACCCTCTCACCCCATGCCCTCAAGTCCATTTTCTATGTCTATCTCTTTATTCCTGCCCTGCAACTAGGTTCATCAGTACCATTTTTTTTTTTTAGATTCCATATATATGTGTTAGCATACGGTATTTATTTTTCTGTTTCTGACTTACTTCACTCTGTATGACAGACTCTACGTCCATCCACCTCACTACAAATAGCTCAATTTCATTTCTTTTTATGGCTGAGTAATAGTCCATTGTATATATGTACCACATCTTCTTTATCCATTCATCTATTGATGGACATTTTGTTTGGTTCCATGTCCTGGCTATTGTAAATAGTGCTGCAATGAACATTGTCATACATGCCCCTTTTTGAATTATGGAACAACTCTACTTTTTAAACTCAGGTCTACCATTCATACCCAACTCCCATATAAATCTCAGCTTCAAACTGAGGAGAGCTAAACTGGTTCAAACAGATTTTGAAAACAGAATCTCTCTTCATGGAAAAGAGTTTGGATTTGAAGGAAAGACCAGTCTAGAAAAAAGCCCTATGATTTCCCAAGACCACAGAGTGAGATATTGCACTGTACGTTTTCTGAGATTCATTTGGTCAAAAAAAAAAAAAAAAGAAAAGAAACTTGCTCTGTTGGAATTGAAGTGAACGCATAGAAAGTCAAAAGTTCATGGGATGATGAAAGAGCGTGAGAAGAGCTTTAGCTGGTTGTAACAAAGTGATGGCATTGCTGAATGACAAACTACCTGATTAGAATAGATTGGGGGAAGGACAGGTGAAAGAGTCTTGAATTTAAGTTGAGCAACAATGGGAGAGGTGGCAGCTGTAAGTTCTTTATGTGAGGAATGATGCCATGAAGTGGCATGTCATGAAGTTCTGTACCAGGAACCAGTAAAAGATGGATTGGGATAAGGATAATGACTAACTGACTCCTGCAAGAGCTGTTGAATTCTGAGGTAAGAATAAAAAGAAAACAGTGTTAGTACAATCATGTGAAGCAACCTTTGGTCAGTGTCCAAAATCTCTCCAATTTTTCCATAGATCATCCCTTTTTGATAGAGGAAGTCAAATAGAAACACTAACCCTCAGCCATCAGGTATTTCTTTATATAGTCTTGCATTATAGTATACCATGTAGTGGAATTTAGGATGGAATTAACTCTTCCCCCTAAACTCTCAAAGGAGCTAAAACATACTCAAAGATCTCCACAAGAACAGGTATGGTGACTGTTTTTCACCTTGTGTCACAGGATGTATCTCAAGTGCCCAACATAGTCCCTGGCAGGCATTAGGTGTTCACAGCACAATTTACTGAATGAATGAATGAATGAATAAAAATATTCTTGGTTAAGTAGAATAACTGGGAGGCTGAGCATAGTTTTATTGTCAATAGATAATTTGTGGGAAGACAATATCTAGGCAATACCCAGAATGAATTAAAGAACAGGTAGTGGACTTGTTTGGAGTCATCTGTCTTGTTGTATAGTTCAGGATGTAACTGAGTGCAAAATATTCTGATTGATACAGGGAAGCTCCTGTGTTCATGCCTGTGGAGACAGTATATGGACTGAAATTTTCTGTAAATTGAAAATTATTTTTCCACATTGTTCAATGTGGTATGCCATGGTTTATAAAGGACTCAAGGAATTACTTCTTTCCTAGTCTAACTTGAACCTTATCAACTGAGAAACTGTAAAGTTCATTGGAGAAAGGCAAAGTCTCATCTTTGTCTATGACTTGCCATCTTCCAAATGCTGAAACTGCACATTTTAACAAAATCTATCAAAATTAAAACATTTTGGAGAACTGGCTGAAAAATTCTGATGGGTATTTATAAAAAATTAGAATTGGCCCACAGAATAGTTTATCTAAACTGACAAAACTGTAAACACACATACATACACATTCACACACAGAATTCCTAATTAAAAAAATATATTTTGGGATAACATTGCCTTGTTATATACATTTCAGCTGTTACTAACAGTAGCATTTTTTCCTTTAACTAGAAACCATCTATCGATGCAATTTGTGTAGGAAACACCAATCTTTCCAATCAACTATTTTTTTTTGTCAATTTACAGGTCTTCTTTTACTTGACATTCCAGCTTATCACTCATATAAACTGAACTTTGAGTCTTATCACAGGCAAAAGCTAAGTCTCTCTTAACTTCCTTATATTTACCTTTGACTCACATGAATAATTGAATTTTGGCCTTTGGAAGAGACTCTACATATTTGTATGTAACTGAGCCACAAGTGACAAAATAATAATGTAAATTAAAATCTATTTTAACAATCTAAGACTCATTAATCCCTTCTAAATGTAAAAACTTAAATCTTTTTTGGAACTTAAGTAACTTGTCTTTTCTCTTTCAAACCACTTCACCAAAAATAGTCTGGAGAACTAAACTATATAGAAGTAGGTTCAGAAATTACATATTCTCTTTATTCTTCCATTATTTTGTCTTAAGAAAAGCAAAAAACTACTTGCATAAATTTACACAAAAATAAATTGCTCAAACAAGCAGTTGAACAGGCAAGATTTTCCCTTTTTAGCCAGAGATAAAGTGTTTCACAATGTCCCATTGTGATGTTGGATTTATGTAATTCTTCAATAGGTCTAGTAATTTTTGTTTCATACATATGAGGTTATTTTAACAAGTATATGCATTTTATCTCCCTGGTAAACTTATCTCAATTATTTCTACGTCAAGCAGACAGATCAATAATGCACAGAGATTTAACAATACAATGAGAAAGCATGGTCTAATGGGCATATAATAATTCTGCAAAGAAAAACTAGAACAGACACTTTTCAAACATTATGGCAGATTTTACCATTATTTCCAATTATATTATCCCTTACCTGTTAGAGTATAATTATTCCCAACTGTGTCATGTCTCCAGGTAGACTGAATGTGTACACCTGCCTCAATGTCAGTACTAGTCAATGACTTGCTCTGTCCAAGAGAGTGTGAGCAAATCAGGTACAATACAACTGAGAAGGAGTAATAATTTGCTTGTGTGGTATGGTTTAGTCTCAAATGTTTCTGTTCTTTGTCATGAGGACAGTATGTCCCAAGCAGGTGCTCCTCCTTCACCACAGGTACTGGAAAGAGAAGACACGTGGGGCTCAGAGGAGCCCAGTAGAATTGAACACAATTGGAGCTGATGCTCAGCTCTCGTGTAATGTTAGTTAAGAGAAAAAGGTTTTGTTTTTGTTGTGGAAAGCCACGGAAAAGAGGAATATTTGTTATAAAAAAAGCTGACAGATACAGGAACATTGAACATTTACTTACATTGACTATTAACTAGGATATAAAGTAATTCTCAAAAAATTTTAAAGAATTTTCTCTGACCTCAATGCAATTAATTTAAATTAAAAAATTTAAAAATATCTATCTATCTATCTATCATCTATTTATCTATCTATCTATCTATCTTTGTAACTTGGAAATGATGTTAATAAATAATGCATTGGTCCAAGAAAGAAACCAATGGAACTTTTATTTTAATATGTGGAAATTAAGTACATATCAAAACTGAAAGGGTATAGATAAAGGTGTACCTGAGAGCAATTTTCAGTCTTAAATGTTACATGAGAAAATAAGAGGGGGAATAAGGACCTACTGTATAGCACAGGGAATTCTGTCAATCCTATATCCATACTTCATCCACAAAAAAATAAAGAATGCAATTTGTAAAAAGAGATCAATTTCAACATTTACAAAAGTATAACATTTTTGGACAAAAATCTATGCAAACTATGTAAGATACATATAAAAATTATAAAATTATATCAAAAGTCACTTGAATGAACTAATGTATAGAGATAGAGAGCATAGCTCATGTTCATGCATAGAAAGTCTTAACATCAAAAAGGTACCTATTCACACCTCTTTGCTATAAAGATTTAATATAATCCTAATCAAAATCAACAGAGGATATATTAATTAAACTATGAATACAAATTCATTATTCCAAAAAATCTCCTTTATTTATAAATTCATGACACAAACCAAATATAAAATTTAAAAAATATCATTTATAATAGCTTTTCAAATTAAAAATGTCTAGGAATAAATCTTTAGAATATTTATATGTAAAATTAAATTTCTATAAAGTGATTCAAAGATCACTACATAGGAGACTATCAAAAATACTGGGAATAATTAATAAAACAACTATAATATATTCATGGAGTAAAAGAATAAACAATATAGAGATTCATATTTCCCCCAGATTGTTCATAGTTTTAATGCAGTTGTAATGAAAATCCATTAGTCATATATAGGTGTATGTGTGTGTATGTGTAAAATTGACAAGTCACTTAAAATATTATATGGAAATGCAAAGAACTAGAAGCTGAGATGCTCTAGAAGATAAAAAAAAATGGTAAGACGACTTTTAAAATCTGGCCTCTAGTAGATTATTTCAATCTACTAGTTGAAATAATTCAACAAGTAGATTATTATGCAAGGGTAAACTTATACACACAAACAAAAGACATAAGATACAAATAGAACCATGCCAACTTTGACACTTATTAGAGAGAAAGATGACATTTCAGAATAACAGATAGAAAGCTGTTTTTTCAGTCAACATTTGGGAACAAATTAGTATCCAGAGTCAAGGATGGTAAAGAATATTGACCACAACCTTACACCTTACCCCCAAAATCAATTCCATGTAGATTACACATCCAATTATAAAAATGCACCAAGTATATAATATAAAAACTATGTACAACTTTAGAGTGTAATACAGAAAAATCTCTTAATATTTTGGGATAGAGAAAGATTATATAAACAGTACAAAACTTCACCAATCACAAAGGAAAAATAATTAATGAATTTGACTATATATTTAGAGCTCCTGTTTGTGTAATAAAAAGAAGGAGAGCAGGCAGAGGTGGGAGAAAGAGACCACCATTAAGAGAGTCAAAAAAATAAAATAAAAAAGAAAGGCAAACAGTACAGTTGAAGAAGATATTTAGTATAAATTTAACCAGAAAAATGATATCTAAAACATTAAAAAAATTTAAACTCAATAAGCTAAAGAGAGATCAAATAGGAAAAAAGTGGACATTTACAATGGGAATAATATATGACCAATAATCATATAATCATATGGAAATAACTCAATATTATTAGTAATCATAAAAATGCACATTTAAATCATGATCTACCACTACCCATCCACTAGAATAGCAAAACATTAACAAAAACAAAACAAAAAGTTTACCATCAGATGTTGGTGAAAATATACTGTAGCAAGAACTTTCATATACTTCATACGGATGTTCAAATTGGTCTTCAGTTAAGCATTTATCTGTTTAACTTTGAGTTACGTATCCCTATGACCCCAAAATTTCAGTCTCAGCATTACTTTAGAGAAATATGTGTGTGTATCCAAGAAGATATTTACAATAATCCATAGAGATGCAATTCTTTATTTTTTTTTAAATTGGGGTATAGTTGTTTTACAATGTTGTGTTAGTTTCTACTGTACAGTGAAGTGGAGTTCCCTGTGTTATACAGCAGGTTCTCATTAGCTTTCTATTTTATACATGTTAGTGTATATATGTTAATCACAATCTACCAATTCGTCCCACCTCCCCTTTCTCCCCTTGTTACCCATAAGTTTGTTCTCTATGTCTGTGTCTATATTTCTGACTTGCAAGCAGGTTTATCTGTACCATTTTTCCAGATTCCACATATTTGGGTTAATATACGACATTTGTTTTTCTTTTTCTGACTTACTTCATTCTGTATGACAGTCTCTAGGTCCATCCATGTCTCTACAAATGACCCAACTTCTTTCCTTTTTATGGTTGAGTAATATTCCATTGTATATATGTGCCACATCTTCTTTATCCATTCATCTCTTGTTGGGCATTTAGGTTGCTTGCATGACCTGGATATTGTAAATAGTGCTGCAATGAACACTGTGGTACATGGCTCTTTTTGAGTTATGGTTTTCTCATGGTGTATGCCCAGTAGTGGGAATGCTGGGTCATATGGTAATTCTATTTTTAGTTTTTTAAGGAACCTCCACACTGTTTTCCACAGTGGCTGTATCAATTTACATTCCCACCAACAGTGCAAGAGGGTTCCCTTTTCTCCACACCCTCTCCAGCATTGATTGTTTGTAGATTTTTGGAGGATGGCCACTCTGACTGGTGTGAGGTGATATCTCATCGTGGTTTTGATTTGCATTTCTCTAATAATTAGTGATATCTAGCATCTTTTCATGTGCCTCTTGGCCATCCGTATGTCTTCTTTGGAGAAATGTCTATTTAGGTCTTCTGCCCATTTTTTGATTGGGTTGTTTGTTCTTTTGATATTGAGCTGCACGAGCTCTTTATATATTTTGGAGATTAATCCTTTGTCCGTTGCTTCATTTGCAACTATTTTCTCCCATTCTGAGGCTTGTCTTTTCATCTTGTTTCCTTTGCTATGCAAATGATTTTAAGTTTTATTGGGTCCCATTTGTTTATTTTTGTTTTTATTCTTAATAGTTTCGAACTGGAAACAACTCACATTTCCATAAGATAAATTAATTTTGTTGTATATATTCGTGCTGTGGAATACTATTTAGAAATAAAAATGAATGAACAATACAGGTATGTCACAACATGGATGAATTTTCAAAACATAAAGTTATTCAAATGAAGCAAGATGGAAATAATAGTTACTGTATTTTTCCACTGATACAATACTTAAAAACAATCAAAATTAATCTGTATTGCTAACATGTGCATCCTCAGATAATACAAATATAAAGCACAGCAGGTAAGTGATTATCAATGAAAATAGCAGATTGTTTACATTCACAGAAAAGAAGGATATTTTAATTGAGATGAGGTATATGGGGGACTTTTGGGGAGAAGGCCATGTTCCATTTCTTAGTGTTAGCATTATAGTATTTTATGCAGCTGCTCATTTATATTTTATGCACTCTTCTGTGTGTCATATTTCACAGTAAAATAATGTTTTAGAAAATGTGTACAGACTTGCAAATTGGGAAAAGATCAAAGATATTTTTGAAAAAGCCTATTTAGGAGGGGAAGATGAAAAGACATATAACAAAGTATCAGTTATTATGATGATATGGTGTTTACACAGGGAAGGAAACATTGACCATTTGAATTGAATGAAGAACTCAGAAGCAGACTCATAGTAAGAATTATATATATAAAGAGATAGCATAGCAAATTATTGAGGAAAGAATGTGTTGTTCAACAAATGTAGATGAAAAATATATTATGCCAATGTTAAAAATCAAATCTCTAGCTAACGTTATGCACAAAACAATCTCCAGATGTATTTAAAATTTTAAATACCTAAAGAAAATTTTAAAATTATAAAAATAATAGATGAATATCTTTCTCACCTCAAGATATGGAAAAATCTCTTAAGCAAACACAAAGTCTGGGCCATACCTACAATGACTAAATCAAAATTAAATAGTTCAGCTCATCAAAAGACACCTTTAAAAATGTGAAAGGATAAGCTAAAAACCTAGAAAAAAAATTGCAGCACATTTAATCAACAAAGGATTACAACATATCAATAAAAGAAATGTCAACAGTAGTAGACTTGAACATGTATTTAATAACCATATAACTAAATATCAATCTCACTACTAACCAGGAAAATGCACATTAAGGACATAATGAGAAACCGTTCTACAATCATTTGATTGGAAAAAGCTAAGAAGTCTTATAATATCCAGTGTCAAAGTGCTGTGCTACACATTGTTGGTCAAAGTGTAAATAAGTACAGCAGCTTCAGAAAATAATTTAGCATTGTCTTAGAAAGTTGAATATTCACATGACCTATTACTTGCCATGTCCAGAACTAAGTATACACTCAAGATGAATTTTAGCTTATGTGCATAGATATATTCCCAGAAATGTTCAAAGCATTTCTATTCATAATATACAATGAATAACTAAAAGATTTTCAATGGGAAAACAGATTTTTAAAAATATGACATATCTCCACAATTGAATATTATACAGCAGTGAAAATAAATGAATTGTGACTAAACAAAAAGTGAAAAATTGTAGTAGCAAAATTTGGAATAATATAAAATTTAAAAACAAACTAAAGAAAAGCAAATTAATTTTATTGTTTTTATAAAATTGTACTTAGTTTTGATTTATGTGTGTATATGCACGTGTGTATGGTAAATACATATTGAAATACACACATATATATATAAATGTATGATATATATGTTTATATATCACACAAAATTCAATGTAGTTGTAACTTTTAGGGAAGATGAAAACATGAGGGTGTGAGATACGGAAAGAGCGCATTAACTGATTTGGAATATTCCAGTTTTAGGCTTGGATGGTAGTTCCACTATAATTTACTTTACTATTGAAAGTAAATAAAGGACCGACTGAATGAATGAAGATAAAACCCAGAAATTGCCTGTTTTATCTGTATACTAAAATCGGCTCTCTCAGGGCTTCCTTCATCAGTTTTATGAGGACCAGGTGTCCTGTAGAGTTCCAGCAGTAAACCCACTACTTAGAGACTGATAAACAGTGTGCAGTTGTTTACGTCCTCTTCCATTACAAAGCTACTCATTAACCCTTTACTAGCTATGTAAATTGGGTAGTTATTTAAGACCTCAAATCTCAATTTTTTTCCCTTCTGTGTAACAGAATGAAAAATATCTACCTTGCCTATTTTATAAGGCAGTAGTGGGTTCAAATGAAGCAATACAGGAGAATATAACACTTGTACACTGCTAATCAAATATTTTATTAGAATGATACTCATGAAGCATCTTAATGCATGTATTATTAGAAATTTCACACACATATGAATGCTAAATATTGTCTTTTGATACATTTAAAGCTAAGCCCATTCATCAATAAATACACACTAGCAAGCATGTTCTTGATAAAAAAGATTACATGGAAGTTGGAGGTTCACAGTCATATAAGGTAGGCTCTCCTCAGTAAAGGTAACTGTTCAGTTAGGCAGGTGTTGTGGACAGATGCATGCAAGTTCTAATCTCCAAGGATTAACCAAAAAATTATCCCCAATACTGCTACTACAGCTTCCAAAAGTTATTCTTCCCTTAATCTCCCTATTTGCTCTATAAATCCTATCTTAACATCTCTCATCTCAATATCTCCCCTTCCCATTCACAGGGTTTTGGAGTGGAGAATTTACTATTTATTTTTGTTTAAACGGACTAAAGTCCTCATTTCAAGGTTGTGTTCTCTTTTGTGTGGATCTATAACTTTATGTGTGAGATGTTGCTTGAATAAATGTTCATCAACTCAGGTGAAACGTTTTAATCTGAGGTTAGATCATTATGGATTCATCACTTATCTGGTGAGAATAAGCTCACTTCTCCCACTCTTTTTTCCATAGTATGACTTTGAAGACTGAGTTTTGGTTGAAATAGGCAAAACTTCTTTGACAGCAACTATGTAATTCCTGAAGTACTGTGACTGAGACTGTCTCCAGGCAAGATTTTAGCAGGAGACTTTATACTGCTAACAAAACCTCAAAAAACAAAAACAAAAACAAAAAACAAAAAGCAAAAAAAAAAAAATTACATTTCTCTTGTAGCCTTCCCATCTCAGTATCTGCACCATTTTTCAGAAAAAGAGTCAATAATATTTCAAACCGGCAATGTGAACCAGATTAAACTTAAATGTTCGCAAGAGATAGATAGATAGATAGATAGATGATAGATAGAAGATAAATAGAGATATAGAGTCATCAATATCATCCTGGGGTTTTTAAGATAGTTTGCAAGTTAATTCAGCAGAAAATTACAATAAATACTAAAAATTTCCTAAATACTATCTTCAGTCTTTTCTCAACCAAGGACCAACTCATACTCTATTTGGTTCAATACCTTAATCATACTTCAATCTAGTAGACCTAAAAACAAAACTGAGAAATAATAAAAATAAAATAAAAATGCACTCAAAAATAACATCTTACAAGAAAAGTAAGAAAAAACTATTTTCAAGTAGATTTTATGTTCTCTAAGTCATATTCTAAATTGGTTCCAAGAAGAAAGTGATGTTGTGACCTCTTAAGCAAACACTGTTTCCATATTTTTTATGTGCCATTAAATTTGGATGTTTACTTTTTCCGTAGGCATAAAGTTACTGAGTGTTAATAACTTTTTGACTAGGCTCTTGTGCTTGTCAAAATCAACAAATTATTTGAGTGCAAGGAGTTCTTTAAAGATGAGTAGTGAAAGGTCATACTAAGTTTCTTTGAAAAATTATACATTTGCAAAATTATGATGTTGTGGTGCTTCTAAGCATCTCAGCTTGGAATTCTAGAACTTTAATAATGCTTTTGGGGATTTCAGGTTCTAGACACATAATTAATTAAGAATGTGCCTATTTATCCCCCACAGGCTGTAGCTGGCATAGAATGAACTATGGTCTTCCCAGCAGTTGGACAGTCACATATTTTTCACCAATGGTTCCCAGACTTCCAAAAACACTGCTCAGTTTTTAGTCAGTGTTTAATATACATTGGTTGGGATGAATTGACTAAATCTCTTGAGATGAAATAATTTTAGAAATCAGGGTCATCATCTGTTGCCTACACCCATGGTACAACCTTACGATGGTATTATTTTCTACACTGTAGTCTTAGGTTATGTGAACTTATAAGACAACTTATGCATAAACTTCTTTTAGGACTTGTTACTGAAATGAAACTAGCCTAATACATGTTCTACAATATCTTGTACTAATTATTATGCCCACCATTTACATATCAGCCAAAGAATGTATTAGAGTATAAAGGAGAATTTGTAAAGAAAACTTGGAATAGAACAAAAACATTTAAAAGGAGACAATTTAAAACACAACAGAAACATAAGTAAATTTAGAACAGAACAATATCACTGTCTTCCATTTCGGGGAGTAAACACTAAGAGAAACACCACCCAATCCTCTTCTGTGTCAAATAGCCTAGAGCTATAAAAACGGAATCTTCTAAAGGGACAAAATCTTGTCCCTTTTATTCTCTGCTTTTCTAAGGTAAATAACTGGTGAATCATTCATAGCCGAAGGCAGGGGGGACTCATTCCATCACATTCACTATTTCTACTTCAGAGGGTTCCAAATGCTTACAGATCCATATCAGAGTGAAGCCTTTATCTCTGGGTAGAAGAGAGGTAGAAAGGTTTGAAGAAAAGCCTATAATATGTCCTTTATTTTAGCCCCTGCCTTCCTGTAAATGAGCTTCTTTTTTAAAAAGCTTGCAAGCCAGTATGTCCAATTCAATCATCCTCAATCAGGTTGGTAAGGAAAGTAGAAACAGGAATGCTGAGCAGTATAAACTTTCCCTATGTGATAATAAAGTAACAAGGAGATTTCCATCACAGTTTGTGAAGCCCTAGGCAGACCCAGTTTCCACCTCCCTACAGATAAGTCTTGGTTTTCATAAAATTTTGGAAAGCCTAGGTTATATTTAAAGGAAATGGAGGATTTTCCCAATTTCTAGGTATCCAATATGGTTTATTATGTCTGCATAGCTTTGGCACAGAGTAAGAAAAATAATCTGCATCTTCGATAGGTAAGTGACATCAGTCTTTCCTAGAGGCATAATATATTGTGGCTCAGAGCATGTACATATGTTGAAGATGACACTTGTATTAAAATGTACCAAATACTTAAAATCCCTGAACCTAAATTTTTCTAAAATAAGGATAATAACACTACTTCGTTAGATGTTTGTGAGGGCAAAATAAGATATTATATATGACACATAGGAAAACAGCAGCTTCTATAATGAATATTTCTCACTTTCTCTTCTCTGTGTCCTTTCCTCCCATTTAAGATTAAAATAGGGGATAGGCATGTGTGGGTCTGTACCTCCCCAGACTCCATCTGTTGGTGGAATTGACTGCTCCTAAGTTTGGACATGTATTCCAAGCAAGTCGCTCATACTCCTTACCTGAAATTGACCCACAGCTACAAGGGACAAGGATGAAGTTCATTCTGCTACACCCACTAAGTTGGGTCTATGATCTTGAAGGTGTTGGGAGTCATTGTCCCACCAAAAGAGTGAGACCTACACAAAGGGAAGCCAAATTGAAAGATGGGTGGGTGTGCTTGGGAAGAAAGTAAAAGGTTTTGTGATCATTTCAGCTCTGGCTTCTAGCTGTAACTGAAGCTATATCTACTCTTGGAATTACCACTTATGTTATCCAATTAGTCTGCCCAAACTTTTTCTTTGCTTTAGCTTATTGCCCTGGGACTCTGTCACCCACAATTGGAGGTTCTGACTGATATAATCAGTATCCACTAACCACTTTTGGACTTCCTTGGAATTCTATTGCAATCTTCAGCCACATTTTGGTGTAATTAGGATTTGTGGGAAAAAAATACTCTTTTGCCTGATTATGATTGTCATTTTTCACTCTTCATCATAATAAGGATTGATTAATGGGAAAAGAGAGAGAGAGAGAAAAGAAAAGAAAAGAAAAAATTTAGTCTATCAACTACTTTAAATTTAAAAATAAGGTCGTAGATTATGTTGCTCATCTCAAATATGATCAAAATTGTTGTTTTTAGGTACACATGACTTAGTAAATGGGGAATATGGTGCTTCTTGTTATATATTGTACTTTCTAGTAACTTGCCAAGCTTAATATGAATGCCTATTTTATCACTAACTAATCTGTAATTCTGGTAAAAAAAGTTAACCTCTTAAAAGTTCAGTTTCCTTTTTGGTAAAATGTGGAATTTAATAATACACAAATCTTAAAGTTGTTTATATAATAACTGAGAATGTATGTGTGTATAGCTCAGCTAGTTTCTGGTGCAGACAATACCATCAATAAGTGTAAACTATTATCATTGTTCTTCCAAAGGATATTAACCCATCTGGCTTTATCAACTTTCTGTCTCTCTCTCTAACAAGGAATTACTTCCTTTCTTTGGGAAATGGTCTGTGTTTATGTACACAAAATACCAAAAAAAAACACATTCTCACTCTTTCTACTTGGTCTCTTCATAACTAGATTCCCCGCCTCTTCTGTAGCTTGTCTATTGCTTTTAAAGCTGAGTTTACTTGATCAAATGCTTCTAACTTAATATGGGTTTCAAAATGAAACTCAAGCCAGCTGTACTGAATTGGAATCTATAAGCATAATTATTTTTAGGAGACCCTGTAGAGGTTAACAGCATTATTTTGATTATGAATCACATACAGAACACTTTATTTTTGCAAAGAACTTTGGCATGGTTTCATAATTTAAAATCCAGAGTGACTCAGTGGGAGATGTGTCACCCATTACAGATGGGGAACGAAAAGCCAAAGGGAGTTAAACAATTGCAGAACAAGTTCATCATTAACCAAAGTATCTGGACATGGGTTTTCTAAATACATATGTCTGCATGAGACTGACTCAACCAAGGAAGTGAAAATTCACACAACTGGATATCATTAGTTTGGCTGTTTCTCTTTTTTTTACCCCTAAATAAACATTTGGGGGAGAGATTTAATTAACAGAAACAATCCATTTTGATGGTGGTACAACAGTGACTTACTTGACAAGTTCATAGGCTTAAGAAATTAAAGATATTATTGATATCTATATTGATATTTCAAATTATTTATACTATTTTTCTTTCAGTGTAATGCTCTCAATCCATTAGTCAACCATTGCTATCCTGAATTCATTTTAGAACTGTAGCTTTCACTATTTATGCCTCATCTGCCTATAACTACTGTCAATTGACCATAGTAAGATCAGTCCTATATAACCAATTATGAAATCACAGATTATAACCTGTTTTATGATGCCCTATATGTTTAAATCATACTTTCAAAAGAGAGAGAGCTTCATACAATTTAAAGGCTGAATTTTTCAAAAACCTATTCAGTGTTTGTAGATATGCAAATTTGAGATAAATTAGAAAACTCTCCAAATAGATCGAGTATCTTTAAGAGAAAAATGTTGCCCACAAAGAAACCTTTCTTAAAAATGAGGATTAACTACTTCCTACTAATATATCCTGAGTGAAGGTGTACATTTCAATCATGAAATGGTATCACCTGATTGAAAGTCAGGTGGGAGAAAATAAGATTCTTAACAAATATTTACTTCACTGTTCACAGGCAAGAGAAAACCAGATCCAAACTGTGTTATGCAGAAGAGTAACAGTATTAAAAAGCTTAGGTGTAGGCTCCAGAATCAGTTTGATCCAGGAGTCCAAATGATATCAAGTTTTGTCTTCTCTCCATTTTTTACTCTCTTCCCATGGTGACCATAGCAGACTCAGGCTCACATTCTCTTGGTTCAAATCCATTAAATAAAAAAAGAGAGAGTGAGAGAGAAAACTTATGTTTCTCTAATCATTTAAACATAAGGCCTTAGGCCTGATTTTTGTTTATTTGTTACATTTTGGACAGAATTGAATCACATAGCCACCCCTGATCTATTTTGTTCACTAACTTATTTCTTATTACTCCTTATTACTTTTATTACTCCTCTATCTAATTGATTCTTTAAATGTTTTGCTTTCTCTTAGGAGTTTTACGGTTCCTGTAATGTTTCTCAGGATTGCACATTATACGATATCTGAGAGACAGTTCTAGTACACCAAAACTTAATTCAAGGCAGCCAAATTAAATCACCCCAAAGATTCAGTAATTTCCCAAGAAGACCTTCAGACCCCAAATTAAAAGGAGTCAACTTCAGTGCTTAATTGTTTTTACTGATTTTTTTCTTCATCGATTTTAATTAAGGTCTTCCTTGTATTGTGAGCTTGGAGGACTTTCATTATCTATTGAAATAACTTTATTTGAAATCAGGTTGGCCAGAAAGTCACACAGACCTAATAATTTTGCAGGAGTAAGTTACTCTAAAATATTGGGAAACAAGACTCCAACTTTCCTTGTCAGTGACAGTTACAAGTACATATTGATTTCTGTTAAATGTCTCTTGAGTACCTAAGAGGTGGTAGCAATTCTAGGGAATATGGAATGTAAGAGCCTAAAAATGCGGGCATAACTTTGGAGAAGGAAATTCGTTTTGGGAAGCTGACCCCTAATATTCTCTGTAAGAACTGATTTCACAATTCTTCGAATCAGCTAATTTTCCTTAGGCTGGAGAAGGGTCCACAGCTTTCACAGCTTTCCCAACTGCAACAGAAACAGCCATTTTCTATCATCTCCTTCCTTCAGGGGTTACCAGAAGCTAAAAATATGTTCAATATAGTATTCTGTGTAAAAGTGGAGGATTTGCTGTTAGAGAGACTAGGTTTCACATCCCTGGTCCAACACTCACTAGTGTATAACATTTGATAATTACTCCAAACATCAGTGTTCACATCTGTGAAGTGGGGAAACACTATTATCTACCTTAAATTTGTTTATATAGTATCATTTTCATATTTTTGATGACTAAATGGGTATAAGCAATGCTTAACAATGTGTAAACATCATTGTGTAATAATATAATTTTGTATGAAAGAAAAGGGAGAAGGTGACTACTTTTATCTTGCATGGTGAGTGATAATGGAAGCAGGGGCAGTATTAGGGTGAGGAGAGTAAGGCACTCATCTAGAGCACACCATTTAAATGGTGATCCAAAACCTCAGTAACCAAGATAATAGTTTAATGCAATATTTTATAAACTAAGAATTAATATAAAATCCTTGATAAACAAAATATAAAAATGTTTAATAAATGCATAGTCCAGAGTAATATCCACATCATGCAGGCATAAGATGTACCTCATATTTTCCTTCCTTTAACCTCTGAAATTCGACATCTATCCACAAACAAAAGTGTCTTTGAGAGTACTGTGGAAGCTAGCACCATGCACTAAGAGACCTGGTAAGGGTCTCACCCACCTGTGTGTTAGTTAAGCCAGACAAATCCCCATATGGGCTCTGGAACTGGCAGGATCCTGTCAACTGTCTCCAGATGCTCTCAGCCACCATCTGGAAGTACCTGGAAAATACTGACTTGGGCAGATACCCACGGACAAGAGAGCCTTTGCATAACTCCAGGTTTCTGGAAAAGTTTCAGCATTCTACTATACCCCCCCCCAAAAAAAAAAGAGTTTGGACACAATGGAGTGGGTAAGAGGATCTTTGCCACATCATCCCTCCACCTAGGCAGCACAGCTTAGAGAAGAAGGACTGGGCATCTCTCCCTCAGGGGAAAAGTGAGGGCAGTGCATGAGTTCTCAGCTTCCACAGCTGTACCAGAAGCTGCTATAGAAAGCTATCCCTCTCTTGCAGCACCCAGAGTATTAAAACCAGAGCTCCATGACCGTAGTGAGGGAGGAGATGGGGGAAAAGTTGGATAAGAATATCAGAGGGCATGAAAGGAACATGGTTCTTGCTGAATGCCTTCTAGACTCTAGCAGGAAGCCTGCCCATGAGCTGCTGGGAAAACCTCATGTACAGGAACCCCCAGTAACCTGAGTGACAAACCCACAGCTCTGTAGCTGGCTCCTTGTGCACACTTCTGAGCATGGTGGTGAGAAAAATCTTGAGTAAATAGAGAATGTATGCAGAAAACAAGTCAGGGTCTACTGGCAAGGGAGAAACTATAATGTTGAGCAGTAGGGCTAATCAGGAAAACAAAAAAGAGGTTACCAGTACCTGTCCTTGTACATTGTAAGATCAAGAGAAGATGTACAAGATTAAGGAACTTGGAAATAACCCCATTAGAGGAGAACAAAGGCAAAAGAATGAAAAAGAGCTAAGAAAGCCAATATGATCTATGAAACATCATCAAAAGAACCAATATCAGAATTGTTGGAATTCCAGAAGAAGAAGAGAGGAAAAAGGAAGGGAGCAGAAAGCTTATTTAAAGAAATAATGACTGAGAACTTCCCAAACCTGGGGAGAGACTTGGACATCTAAGTTCCTGAAATTAATATGTCATCTAATTATTTCAATTCAAAACAATCGTCTCCAAGACACATCATAATGAAGCTGTTAAAAATCACAGGTAAAGAGAGAATCTTAAAATCAGCAAATAAAAAAGATGGTAACATACAAAGGAACCTTCACTGGACTATCAGTGGATTTCTCAGATGAAAAGTTTCAAGAAGGAGAGAGTGGAATGATGTATTCAAAGTACTGAAAGAGAAAAATGGTCACCAAGAATACTCCATTGGCAGATTTATCTTTCAGAAATGAAGGAAAAATAAAGACTTTCCCAGGCAAACAAAAACAGAAGGACTTTACCACTAGACCTGCTTTACTAGAAATGCTGGAAGGAGTTCTTTAAGCTTAAATAAAAAGATGCTGTTTAGGGCCTCCCTGGTGGCGCAGTGGTTGAGAGTCCGCCTGCCGATGCAGGGGATACGGGTTCGTGCCCCGGTCTGGGAGGATCCCATATGCCGCGGAGCGGCTGGGCCTGTGAGCCATGGCCGCTGGGCCTGCGCATCCGGAGCCTGTGCTCCGCAACGGGAGGGGCCACAACAGTGAGAGGCCCGCATACCGCAAAAAAAAAAAAAAAAAAAGAAAAAAAAGAAAAAAAAAAAAAAGATGCTGTTTAGTAACATGAAAACATACAAAAATATACAACACACAGGTAAAGGTAAATATATACTGTCAGATTCAGAAACCTCTAAGTTTGTAATATTATGATGCACTAACTAAATATATTATAGTTTAAAAGAGTAATAAAAACAACTGTATTATAATTTCTTAATGAGTAGAGAATACAAAAAAGAGGTAAATTTTGGCATTAAAAACATAAAAGGGGAGGAGTAAAAGAATAAAATTTCTTATGTGATCAAAGTTAAGTTGCTCTCATCGTAAATTAGACGTATAAGTTATTTGATGAAAGCCTCATAGTCACCACAAAGGAAAAACCTATAGCAGATTCACAAAAGATAAAGAGAAGGGAATCAGAGCATATCACCACAGATAAACACCAATTCACAAAGGTAGGCAGCAAGAGAGGATAAAATGAATAGTGGAACAAAAATCAGCCATAAAACAACAAGATAGCATTACTAAACCCACACACATCAGTAAATCTTCTAAATGGACATAGACTGAATTCTCTAATTAAAAGTCACATAGTGGCTGAACAGATTAAACAAAAAAAAGACCCAACTCTATGTTACCTACAAGAGATTTGCTTCAGCTTTAAGCATACATAGGCTCAAAGTGATGAGATGGGAAAAGATATTTTACCCAAATAAAAACCTAAAGAAAGAGGGGGTAGCCATAGTTAGATGAGACAAAATAGACTTTAAGCCAAAGATAGTACCAAGAGACAAAGAATATCATTATATAATTATAAAGGGGTCACCTCATCAAGAAGGTATAAAAATTGTAAATATATACCTACCCAACTGGTGAACACCTAAATATATTAATTAAATACCTACAGATTTAAAGGGACAAGTAGACAACAATGAAATAATACTAGAGAATTTTAATACACAACTTTCAGCAATGGATAGATCTCCTAAACAGAAAATCAACAAGGGAACACTTATTTGAGCCATACATTAGATCAAATGGACCTAATAGATGTATATAGGATATTCCACCTAAGAGTAGTAGAATACCTATTCTTCTCAAATATACATGAAATTTTCTCCAGGATAGTCATATAGTAGGCCACAAAACAAGTTTTAGCAAATTTAAGAAAGTTGAAATCATACCAAGTATCTTTTCTAATCACAATGGAATGAAACTAGAGAAAAATAACAGCAGGAAAGTTGGAAATTTTACTAACATATAGAAATTAAGCAACACACACATGAACAACCAATAGATCAAAGAAGAAATCAAAAGGGAAATAAAAATATCTCAAAATACATGAAATTGAAACACAACATATCAAAACCTATGAGATGTTGCAAAAGAACTCCTTAGAGGGAAGCTTAAAGAGATAAATGCATATTTTAAGAAAAAAAAGTCTCAAATAAACCACCTGACTATACACATTAAGGAATTAGAAAAGAAGAAGAAACTAAGCCTAAGTTTGTAGAAGGAAGGAAATAACAAAGATCAGAGTGAAAATAAGTGAAATAGGGATTTGTAAAGCAATAGAAGAGATCAATAGAGTGCTGGGGACTCTGAGGTGTCTGAGAGAAGCTGGAGCAGATCTGGGCCACTGCTGGGGCTTCATGATCCAATTCCTGGGTGCCAAGGAGCTGCTGGACTGGGGCCAAGGCAGGCAGCAGCCCTCAGAGACAATGGCACAGAGGGGCTTCTGCCAATCTTCTAGGGTTCTCCCCAAAAATATCAGAAGATTTGGTGGCTTGAACAACAGAAATTTATTTTTTCACTGTTCTGGAGGATGGAAGTCTAAGATCAAGGTGACAGAAGATTCGGTTTCTCCTGAAACCTCTTCCTTGGCTTCCGTGTGGCTGACAGGGTCTTGGTGCTCTGTCCAGGTGTCAAGCCTGACCCTCTGAGGTGGGAGATCCGAGTTCAGGACATTGGGCCACCAAAGACCTCCTGGCCCCAGATAATATCAATCAGCGAGAGCTCTCCCAGAGATCTCTGTCTCAATGCTAAGACCCAGCTCCACCCAATGGACAGTAAACTACAGTGCTGGAGGCCCCATGAAAAACAACGAGCAAGACAGGAACAAAACCCCATCCATTAGCAGAGAGGCCGATAAAATCATATTAAGTTCGGAGACACCCCAAAACCGATCACAAGACGCAGATCTGCCCACCAGAAAGACAAGATCTAGCCTCACCCACCAGCACACAGACACAAGTCCCTTCCACCAGGAAGCCTAAACAAGCCACTGAAGCAACCATACCCACTGGGAGCAGACA
The DNA here is from genome assembly GCF_025265405.1 of Mesoplodon densirostris. Classification (NCBI taxonomy): domain Eukaryota; kingdom Metazoa; phylum Chordata; class Mammalia; order Artiodactyla; family Ziphiidae; genus Mesoplodon; species Mesoplodon densirostris. The sequence goes on from NC_082664.1 coordinate 17,769,323, forward strand.
CCAAAAACAACAGGAACTACAAACATGCAGCCTGTGAAAAGGATACCCCAAAAACAGTAAGATAAGAAAAATAAGAAGGCAGAGAAATATGCAGCAGATGAAGGAGCAAGGTAAAAACTCACTAGACCAAATGAATAAAGAGGAAATAGACAGTCTACCTGAAAAAGAATTCAGAGTAATGATAGTAAAGATGATCCAAAATCTTGGAAATAGAATGGAGAAAATACAAGAAATGTTTAACAAGGACCTAGAACAACTAAAGAGCAAAGAAACAATGATGAACAACACAATGAATGAAATTAAAAATGTCTAAAAGGAATCAAGAGCAGAATAACTGAGGCAGAAGAATGGGTAAGTGACCTGGAGTATAAAATAGTAGAAATAACTACCACAGATCAGAATAAAGAAAAAAGAATGAAAAGAATTGAGAACAGTCTCAGAGACTTCTGTGGCAACATTAAAAACACCAAAATTCGAATTATAGGGGTCCCAGAAGAAGAAGAGAAAAAGAAAGGAAAAATATTTGAAGAGACTATGGATGAAAACTTCCCTAACATGGGAAAGGAAATAGCCACCAAAGTCCAGGAAATGAAGAGGGTCCCATGCAGGATAAATCCAAGGAGCCAAAACACATATTAATCAAACCATCAAAAATTAAATATAAATACAAAATATTAAAACAGCAAATGAAAAAAAAATAGTATACAAAGGAATACCCATAAGGCTAACAGCTGATCTTTCAGCAGAAACTCTGCAGGACAGAAGGGTGTGGCAGGACATATTTAAAGTGATGAAAGAGAAAATAAACACAACCAAGGTTACTCTACCTAGCAACACTCTCATTCGGATTTGATGGAGAAATTAAAAACTTTACAGACAAGCAAAATTTAATAGAATTCAGCACCACCAAACCAGCTCTACAACAAATGCTAAAGGAACTTCTCTAGGCAGGAAACACAAGAGAAGGAAAAGACCTATGAAAACAAACCCAAAATAATTAAGAAAATGGGAATAAGAACATATGTATTGATAATTACCTTAAATGTAAATGGATTAAATGCTCAAACCAAAAGTCATAGACTGGCTGAATGGATAAAAAAACAAGACATATATATATGCTGTCTATAAGAGACCCACTTCAGACCTAGGGAAACATACAGACTGAAAGTGAGGGAATGGAAAAAGATATTCCATGCAAATGGAAATCAAAAGAAAGCTGGAGTAGCAATTCTCATATCAGACAAAATAGACTTTAAAATAAAGACTATGACAAGAGCCAAAGAAGGACACTACATAATGTTCAAGGGATGAATCCAAGAAGAATGTATAATAACTGTAAATATTTATGCATTCAACATAGGAGCACCTCAATACATAAGGCAAATGCTAACAGCCATAAAAGGGAAAATCAATAGTAACACAATCATAGTAGGGGACTTTAACACCCCACATTCACCAATGGACAGATTATCCAAAATTAAAATAAATAAGCAAACACAAGCTTTAAATGATACATTAAGCAAGATGGAATTAATTGATATTTACAGGACATTCCACCCCAAAACAACAGAATACTTTCTTCTCAAGTGCTCATGGAATATTCTCCATGATCTATCATATCTTGGGTCACAAATCAAGCTTTGGCAAATTTAAGAAAGTTGAAACCATATCAAGTATATTATCTGACCACAATTCTATGAGACTAGATATCAATTACAGGAAAAAAAAATCTGGAAAAATACAAACACATGAAGGCTAAACAACACACAAATAAATAACCAAGATCACTGAAGAAATTAAAGAGGAAATCAATAAATACCTAGAAACAAAAGACAATGAAAACATGACAGAAAATGTATGGGATTCAGAGAAAGCAGTTCTTAGAGGGAAGTTTATAGCAATACAATCCTACATCAAGGAACAAGAAACATCTCAAATAAACAACCTAACCTTACACCTGAAGCAACCAGAGAAACAAGAACAAAATACCCCAAAGTGAGAAGAAGGAAAGAAATCATAAAAATCAATTAGAAATAAATTAAAAAGAAATGAAAGAAACAATAACAAAGATCAATAAAGCTATGAGTTTGTTCTTTGACAAGATAAACAAAATTGATAAACCATTAGCCAGATTCATCAAGAAAAAAAGGGAGAAGACTCAAATTAACAAAATTAGAAATGAAAAAGGGGAAGTAGCAACTGACACTGCAGAAATACAAAGGATCATGAGAGATTACTACAAGCACCTATATGCCAATAAAATGGACAACCTGGAAGAAACGGGCAAATTCTTAGAAAAACACAACCTTCCAAGACTGAATGAGGGAAAAATATAAAATATAAACAGGCCAATCACAAGTACTGAAATTGAAACTGTGATTAAAAATTTTCCAACAAACAAAGGCCCAGGATCAGATGGCTTCATAGGCGAATTCTATCAAACATTTAGAGAAGATCTAACACCTATCATTCTCAAACTCTTCCAAAATATAGCAGAGGAAGGAACACTCCCACACTCATTCTATGAGGTCACCATCACAATGATACCAAAACCAAACAAAGATATTACAAAAAAAAAGAAAACTACAGGCCAATATCACTGACGAACATATCCACAATATCACTGACACAAAAATCCACAACAAAATACTAGCAAATGGAATCCAGCAGCACATTAAAAGGATCATACACCATTATCAAGTGGGGTTTATCTAAGGAATGCAAGTATTATTCAATATACACAAATCAATCTGTGTGAAACACTATATTAATAAATTGAAGGATAAAAAGCATATGATAATCTCAGTAGATGCAGAAAAAGCTTTTGACAATATTCAACATGAATTTATGATAAGAACTCTCCAGAAAGAAGGCATAGAGGGAACTTACATCATCATAATAAAGGCCATAAATGACAAACCCACAGCTATCATCCTTCTGACTGGTGAAAAACTGAAACCATTTCCAACAATATCAGGAAAAAGACAAAGGTGCCCACTCTCACTACTATTATTCAACAGAGTTTTGGAAGTTTTAGCCATAGCAATCAGAGAAGAAAAATAAATAAAAGGAATCCAAATTGGAAAAGAAGTAAAACTGTCACTGTTTTCACATGACATGATACTATACATAGAGAATCCTAAAGATGCTACCAGAAAACTACTAGAACTAATCAATGTATTTGGTAAAGTAGCAGGATACAAAATTAATGCACAGAAATCTCTTGCATTCTTGTACACTAATGATGAAAAATCTGAAAGAGAAATTAAGGAAGCACTCCCATTTACCATTGCAACAAAAAGAATAAAATACCTAGGAATAAGCCTACGTAAGGAGACAAAAGACCTATATGGAGAAAACTATGACACTGATGAAAGAAATTAAAGATGATACAAACAGATGGAGAGATATACCATGTTCTTAGATTGGAAGAATCAACATTTTGAAAAGGAAGAATCACCATTGTGAAAATGACTATACTACCCAAAGCAATCTACAGATTCAATATAATACCTATCAAACTACCAATGGCATTTTTCACAGAACTAAAACAAAAAATTCCACAATTTGTATGGAAACACAAAAGACCCTGAATAGTTAAAGCAATCTTAAGAAAGAGAAACGGAGCTGGAAGAATCATGCTCCCTGACTTCAGACTATACTACAAAGCTACTGTAATCAAGACGTTATGGAACTGCCCCCCCCAAAAAAAATATTAATCCACAGGGCAGGATAGAAAGCCCAGAGATAAAGCCATGCACACATGGTCAACTTATCTTTGATAAAGGAGGCAAGAATATACAATAGAGAAAAGACAACCTCTTCAATAAGCAGTGCTGGGAAAACTAGACAGCTACATGTAAAAGAATGAAATTAGAACACTTCCTAACACCATACACAAAAATAAACTCAAAATGGTTTAAAGACCTAAATGTAAGGCCAGACACTATAAAACTCTTAGAGGAAAACATAGGCAGAACACTGTATGACATAAATCACAGTAAGATCCTTTTAGACCCACCTCTAAGAGAAATGGAAATAAAAACAAAAATAAACACATCAGACCTAATGAAACTTAAAAGCTTTTGCACAGCAAAGGAAACCATAAACAAAATGAAAATACAACCCTCAGAATGGGAGAAAATATTTACAAATGAAGCATCTGACAAAGGGTTAATCTCCAAAATATACAAGCAGCTCATGCAGGTCAACATCAAAAAACAAACAACCCAATTCAACAATGGGCAGATGACCTAAATAGACACATCTCCAATGAGGATATACAGTTTGTCAGCAAACACATGAAAGGATGCTCAACATCACTAATGATAAGAGAAATGCAAATCAAAACTACAATATGGTATCACCTCACACTGGTCAGAATGGCCATCATCAAAAAATATACAAACAATAAATGCTAGAGAGGGTGTGGAGAAAAGGGAACCCTCTTGCACTGTTGGTGGTAATGTAAACTGATACAGCCACTATGGAGAACAGTATGGAGGTTCCTTTAAAAACTAAAAATATCACTACCATATGACCCAACAATCCCACTACTGGGCATATACCCTGAGGAAACCATAATTCAAAAAGAGTCATCTACCACAATATTCATTGCAGCACTATTTACAATAGCCAGGACATGGAAGGAACCTAAGTGTCCATTGACAGATGAATGGATAAAGAAGGTGTGGCATATATATATATATATATATATATATATATATATATATATATATATATATATACAATGGAATATTACTCAGCCATAAAAAGAAATGAAATTAAGTTATTTTTAGTGAGGTGAAAGAACCTAGAGTCTGTCATACAGAGTGAAGTAAGTCAGAAAGAGACAAGCAAATACCATATGCTAAGACATATATATGGAATCTAAAAAAAAAAAAAAGTTTCTGAAGAACCTAGGTGCAGGACAGGAATAAAGACGCTTACATAATGAATGGACTTGAGGACATGGAGGGGGGAAGAATAAGCTGGGACAAAGTGAGAGAGTAACATTGTCATATATACACTACCAAATGTAAAATAGATAGCTAGTGGGAAGCAACTGCATTGCACAGGTTGATTGGCTCAGTGCTTTGTGACCACTTAGAGAGGTTATAGGGAGGGTGGTAGGCAGATGTATGAGGGAGGGGATATGGAGATATATGTATGCATATAGCTGATTCACTGTGTTATACAGCAGAAACCAATACAACATTGTAAAGCAATTATACTACAATAAAGATGTTAAAAAAATCAATGAAACTAAGACCTGGTGTTTTGAAAAGATTTTTTAATAAGAAAAAGCTTTAGCTAGACTAAGTAAAAAAAAAAAAAAAAACTAATAAAATCTGCAATGAAAGAGGAGACATTACAGTTGAGACCACAGAAATACACAGGATTAGAAACAACTGTGGACAACTGTATGTGAACAAATTGAGAAACCTAGAAAAAATGGTTATATTTCTAGAAATATACAAGTTGATATGACTGAAAGAAATTCAATATATTAATACATCAATGATGTGTAAGGAGATTGAATCATAAATCTTCCTAATATAGAAAAGCCCAGGACCAGGTGGTTTCAGTGGTGAATCCTACTGAACATTACAAAGAATTAACACCAATCCTTCTCAAAATTTCCCCAAAATTGAAAGGAAGTACTCTCAAACTTACTTTACACAGCCAGCATTATTCTGTTACCAAAGCCAGAGAAGAAAAATGTAAGAAAACTGTAGACCAGCACCTCCAATGAATATAGATGCATAAGTTTTCAACAAGATATTAGCAAATCAAATTCAACAACACATTAAAAAGTTCATTCACCATGAACAAGTGAGATTTATCTCTTGGATGCAAATATGGTTCAATATACTCAAGTCAAGAAATATAATACATTGTATTAATGAAAGAAGTCATATGATCATCTCAATAGATGCAAAAGTATCATATGACAAAATACATGTTTTCATGATAAAATATGTCAACAAGTTGGGTATAGAAGGAACATACCTCAACATAATAATGACCATGTATTACAAACCCACACTGCATCATGTTAAATAGTGAAAGATGTATAGCTTTTACATTAAGATCAGGAACAAGACAAAGATGTTCACTATCACTACTCTTATTTCACAAAGTACAGGAAATCCTAGCTAGAGGAATCAGGCAAAATAAATAAGCAAATAAAAGGCATTCTAATCAGAAAGGAAATAAAATTGTGTTTATTTGCAGATAATTTGATCTTATACTTAGAAAATCCTTAAGCCTCAATCAAAATATTGGTAGAACTAATTAGTGAATTCTGTTCATCGGCAGGATATTAAATTAACAGACAAAAAAGGTTGTATTTCTATACACTAACAATAGAATATCAACATCTTAAAAAAATAAAGAAAACAATCTCATTTATAATAGCCTCAAAAACTAAAATACTCAAGAAGAAATTTAACCATGAAACATCTGAACAATGAAAACCACAAGACTGATGAAAGAAATTGAAGAGGACACAAACAAATTGAAAGATATCCACCTTGATGGATCAGAAGAATTAATATTGTTAAAATGTTCATCCCACAAACACCGTCTGTAAGATCATTAGTAACTATCAGCATTCCAATGATATTTTTCACAGAAACAGAAAAAAATCTTAACATTTGTATGGAACAAAGACACCAAATAGAAAAGCAACTCTGATAAAGAAGAACAAACTTGGAGGTACCCCTTGTCCTGATTTCAAGCTATACGACAAAGCTATAGTAATCAAAACATTATGGTAATGGTATAAAAATAGACACATCAACCTATGGAACAGAATTGAGAGCCCATGAATAAGTCCCTACATATACAGTCAACTAATATTTGGAAAGGGAGTCAAGAATATAAAATGGGAAAATGGTGTTCTCTTCAATAAATGGTGTTGAGAAAACTGGATAACCACATGAAACAAAATAAAACCAGACCCTTATAACATTTATAAAAATTAACCCAAAATAAATTAAAGTCTTAAATATATTACCCCAAACTGTAAAACCCCTAGAAGAAAACATAGGGAAAATGCTGCTCAATGTTGGTCTTGGCAAGAATTTTTTGGATATGACACCAAAAGGACAAGCAACAAAAGCAAAAGTCAAGAAGTGGGACTATATCAAACTAAAAATCTCACAGTAAAAAAAAAAAAAAAAAAAAAACAAAATGAAAAGGCAATCTATGAAATAGGGAAAATATTTGTAAGTTTTATGTGACAAGGGATTAATATTCAAAATATATAAAGAACTCATGAACTTCAATAAATAAATTTTAAAATATGATTAAAAAATGGTCAGAGGAACCTCAATAGACATTTTTCCAGAGTACATATGAATGTCAAGACGTTCATTAAAAGATGAACTAATTATCAGGGAAATGAAACTAATGATCAGGGAAATGAAAATTCAAACCACAATGAGATATCACCTCACACCTGTTAGAATAATTATCATCAAAAAGACAAGAGATAACAAATGCTGGCAAAGATGTGGAGGAAAGGGAACACTTCTGCAGTGTTGAAGGAAATTTAAGTTGATCCAACCACTATGAGAAATAGTACAGTGTTTCCTCAAATGATTACCTATAAAATAGATTACCATAAGATCCAGCAATCCCATTTTTGGATATATATATCCAAGGGAAATGAAAACAGGATATTGAAAATATGTCTGTACTCTCATTTTTTACAGCATTATACACAATGATACGGAAACAAGATATGGAAACAACCTAAGTGTTTTTCAATGGACTAATGGATAAAGAAAATGCAGAGTGTGTATGTGTGTGTGTAAGTGTGTGTGTATGTATGTATGTATAATTAATGAAATATTTTCTAGCCATGGGAAGAAAAGGAAATCCTGCTATTTGTGACAACATGGATGAAACTTGAAGGCATTATGCTAAGTGAGATAAGTCAGACAGAGAATGACACATATTATGTGATCTCATATGTGGAATCTACAAAAGCTGAACTCATAGTAGCAGAGTGGAATGTTTACCAGGAGCTGCAGGGTTGGGGAAATGGGAATAATGTTTGTCAAAGGGCACAAACTTGCAGTTACAAGATGAATAAGTTCTGCAGCTCTAATGCTCAGCAATATGAATATATTTAAAAATATTGTATTATATACTTCAAAGTTGTTGAGACTAGATCTTAATTGTCTTACCACCAAAAAATGATAACTACGTGACATGATCGAGGTGTTTGCTAACGTTACAGTGGTGATCATATTGCAGTATATAAATGTATCAAATCAACACGTTGTGCCCCTCAGTCTTACACAATGTTATATGTCAGTTATATCTCAATATAAATAAAAGGAAAAAATAATAAAAAGATGTCAGAAGGGAAAAAAAGATATGGTTCAATCTTGAGTTTGTGTAGTGTCAAGGCTCACTGGCTTCCCCACCCTCCCTGTTCTGCAGAAAATGTTTCACAGAGGAAGCAAATACCTGTCGCAGTATTTGAAGAAAGGACAAATTGCAGCTAGGCAGGTAAACAAGAGGGGAATGGAAAGTCCACTGAACACTGGGAACAGGCTATGCTTAGGCACACTGAGCACAGTATGAATCCAAGAACTGTCATCAAAACCAAGAAATATACACTGGATTACAGCAATTAGAAAAGTTGAGAAGATACTGGAAAGAGAGACAAAAGCCAGATAATGCCAAGGGCCTTACATGCCAAGCTGAGTCTCAAGACTTTATTTGGTGAGATGTAATACACAGAACTCATCGATTTTCTTCATTTTTGATACTTTGACCTAATGTTATTAAAGCTCCTTTGCCTTCTTTCTGAGGTCCTTAGTGTGGTTGTTATTATTTTAAAGATCTTTTTTTTAATATCATAAAGCAATGGAATAAAAGAACACTGCTTACATATAATTATCAATCAATAAATGTTATCTATTGGTATTATCATCAATATCATAATTATTATTATTTCCTCAGATGATCTTTCCTCTATGCCTTTCATATTAAAGATAAGACCACTATAAAGTTTGCCTAAGCAACCCAGAGGGAGCTAGCAGGCTCTGGGAATCACTCCACATGTTCCCCACTCTTAACTACTTGTCCTGTATTTTATACTTTCAACAGAAACTCCTTCATTCACATCAGACACGTCCAAAAGCCATTAATTATTAAAATACCACCCTTCCAGAATCCCTGCTTTTATTTTTCTTATATCCTGCCAATTGTCCTGTGCCGACCACTGAACATCCACTTCTATAAATTGCCGTATCTCTAAAAGTGTTTACTCTTTAATTCTGAGAGATTTGCTTCATGTTTGAAAGAAAAAAGTTTTTATATTTTAGACTGAAAGATTCATGCGCAATTAACATTTCATGACAATGGCAAATCTTTTTAAAGTAATGCTTGGGTTAAATGGGAAAAAGACTCTCTTCTCCTCATGCTACCTTGGGAGGAAGGAAATTTTTAGGATACTCTGTTTATGAAAATGTAAGATTCTATCAGTTGTGCAGCTGGCCCAACAGCTTCAGTCTCTTGAGGAATTGAGATATATAGACGTATTATATAAAGTAGATGTTAACGGTACTTTATTTTTATTTCTTTTTTCTGGGAGGTGTTACAAATTAAATCCTTAACTGCAGGGACTTGTCAAGTGACTCAGCTGAGCTGTACTTACCAACTCACATGTAATATTGACCAAATCCAATAATATTTAACAGCTCATACTGAGATCTTTTCAGAGGCATATGGACAGATAAATCCTCACAGCATGATGCAGCTGCTATGGAACACACAGAAACCAAGTACTGTCTGAGATGTATAGAATTCAGGTCTTACAGTTAAGAGATCAATTTATTCAATCAACTACAATGAAGAAGTCAGATTAAAACTACCCAAGTGGTAGAGGTAAAACTCTGGGTCATTATACATATACTTAATCCTTTTTTCGAAGGTTTTTCTTTTCATCAATTTATCTCAAAGTGGAATCTCATTCAATGACTGTAATTACCTGATTCTGCACAGATATTTTTCCCTGTAGGAATACTGAAGTTTTGGACGGATCTATTTTTCTGTTTTAAGTGGAATAAGAATAAGGGACATTAAATGACTTTCCCATGATCTCAAGGAAGTCTCTGATACTGCAATCAAAACTTCCAAACTTCTCATAGTGATTTTGTATATATGAATTCCATGTGTAAGAGACATTTTATAGTGCAGTTGAGAAATAGAAGCAAAAGAGAGGCACACGAGAGACATGTGCTCAATAACTTATTTCTCTGTAGGAGGCAATGGTCCAATTAGTAAGTGTATCCACTAGTGGTGGATTTAACAGGACTGAGGAATAGCTTGACAAGGATACTAAGGAGGGATAGGCAAAGCTAAGTAAACCAGCTTGGCTTCTCCAGCTGCTACCAGCTTGGCTTCTCCAACTGCTAAAGGTAACTATCATTAAATTTGCAATAGAATGACAACAATAATCACAGTAAAAATTAGTGTTACCTAGCCGGTGGTTTGTATTTATTTTCTGGACACTGTGCTAAATACATTTTATGGATTCTGCCATGAATTCTTAGCAAGACTATACAACTTCAGAATGACTGCAAGCAAGTAAGTGGAAGATGTACTTTGAACTCCAGTGGTTTGATGTGAAAAATTCAAGCACTTAGCCACAGCTTTCCAAAGATTTCCAGGACCATTAAATGTGTCCTGAATTATGGGTTCATGATCAACATATCCCTGATAAAAAGTGGACCTTAGTGATTTGATGGCTCTCCCTCAAAGTCTAAACTGATTTTTATTCAATTAGATTTATTAGAACAATATAAAGTTATAAGTATTAAAAGTATTGTGGACACTGGGGTGGGATTAGCAGATTTAGATTATGCCAGGATGTCCTGGATACTAAAAACAGTATCCAGAATTCTGATTGCAAAATTTATCCCGCCCCGAACGGTCTTTGAGGTAGAAACATACAAAACAAGACAAAGGAAGGCAAACAAAATTAAATTGCATTTGAGCCTTAACACTTTATAAAGAATTTTTGTTAGCTACGTTGGAGAGTAGAGATATAAATCCTTCGAACTAATTTATGTGTATCTCAGGACTTAGTTACTTTGCTAGGTGTTTTTGGACCAACCAGTGTTTTCAAATGAAAGAGTCTTAAAGACAACTTATAGGACTAAGTCCTAGGGAAGTATAATGTAGAATTCTAATATAGAGCCTAGGTAAGCACCCCCCTTTTTTAAGCTCCCTGGTTATTTTGACATCTAACTAGTTGTGGACACCATTGCATAGACCCTTTAATCAAGTACAATGATTCCATTTCTAGCGTAAATGGCCTAATCAACATAGCAGGACTCCTAGTGGATGAGGTGCCCTGTTCCTGCTCCTGTTCCTGTCATATCCATATCCCTGATATGGGCTGAGAGATGTGAGTGTATGTTTGTGGTCTGCACTGGGCTAAAGGTCATCTGTCAATCCACTGACCACTCCCAGAGGATGAGTCCTATTTTGAACAACACTTTTTGCTAGGATCGATTAACAATGACAATAATTAAAATACAAGGGAAATATAATGAATGCTGTAACAGGAATCCATTAAAACCTCTGGGGCTTCAGAGGGAAGAAGTGATTTTCATTTGAGCGATGACATAAATGTTCATGTTCAAAAGAGATATTTTACAATGCAATTGAGAGAGGAATGGAAGCAAAATAAGACATTCATAATCATGAGTTTAGTTCATTGTGGGAGACGATGATCCTTTAAATAAGCAAGATGTGCTTTCAGAACTTGTAGTGAATTTCACCTTCAGACTTTAACAGAACTGGGAGTTCACTTACTTCAGGAAGGAGGTATCCTGTGAGTTCAGCTTTTAAAGATGGTATGTGTGAGAGAGAATGGAGTTTAAATTCTGTACAACAAACATGGAGACTGCAGATGGTTAAATGTTTTATCCAGAAAATAGAATTCAAGAATATAATCATCCTAAGCATTTTCCATTAATGATATTAATGTTAATATACGTCATGCTTAATTAGTTATTTTAAATTAGAAATACTGAAGGGGAAAATATGCTCTTTAACTGGTACTGAAATTTGGAAGGCTTTGGAAAATACCCAAGATTGCACAGTATTAATTTACTTTCATTGTCTAAAAATTAACAATAGCTATATTACTCACCCTCATCATGCAATCCTTAAAAAGAAAATGATGATATAAAGCTTTTTATTATTATATTCTAAAGAAACATAATAAATTTTCCTGAATGAAGACATGCAAAGAAAACCCGTTCAGACCTTTGTTTACTCTTTGAAGTAAAGATTGGCTTTAGAATTCCCTTTGCAAAGAAGCCTTCCAGGAATCTTAGACTTTTTGGCTAGATGGGTTGTAAATTTCTGATGTACAAAAATGAACATTTGAATTAAGGGAGCAGTTTGCTCGCAGGAGTGTATTTCATTATTTAGCAGTTGCAGAAGACCAGCCCATGCCTGTAACGACTACCCTCACCTTAGAGTTCTAATGCTTATACAAAACCTCTAGAAATCCCAAAGATTTTAGCCATCATTATTCTTACTTTCTACTCTCCAAGCGAATTTGAGTCTTTCAACGTTTTCACTCATATTTTATGAGGTCTCCTTTTTCACCTAATGCTCTCTGGAACACTTTACCTCCATCATCTTCCTCTTCTTCATTTTATTCAATACTTGATTTTTTATTCTCTCCCTTGCTGATTTTTTTTAAAACCTATGTTCAATGAGCCAGAGATTAAATTTCAACTTACTCCAACCTCTCTCCCAACCTTCCAGCAGTTCACTATAAACTAAACTGCTACTATCCATGGGGAAATCAAGGATTAACATATTTTCCCCCTCAGATTGATGTGTCCTATGTTTACATACTTTAGCACTTTATAAATGCCCATTTAACTCACTTTCACTTTTGGAAATATTTTCCATTATCCAGGTGCTCTTTATAACACACACGTAAGTGCTCTGACCTTAATTGCTCCTCCTTCAGGTTTAGATTTCAACAGTTCATGAATTTTATTGGACTCCATGATATTAGCATTTTATACCCTGCATATAAAAAACTTTTAAAAATTTAGAGCATTATGTTACAATAAATTGGTGAGGTAGATATTATCTTCCACAATTATCAGATAGAAAAACTGAGGCTGAACTTGGATGCAATGTCCTTCATCCCACTTCTGCACACACCTGCCTAAGCTGAGGTGCTGGCTGCAGCCATTCTACACTAGCAAATCTCTTCAGAAGAACCAGGTGCGAGGTCTCTGCATATAGCACCTTGTGAGCAAGTGAAAACCGACTAAGCAAAAAGGAAAAAAAAAAGTCCATCTCAGAGCTGTGACTATTTTCAAGGCTACTGTTTTTCTCTGTGGAACACTGCCTTCAAGGCAAAACAAGGAAGAAGCAGATGATTCTAATGTGCAGCACAGAAGGACAGCCACTATAGGCCAGGTTCTCCAACTCTGAAGGCAGTACAACCATGCAGCAGACAGGGTCTTTGTGCTCCGGGTGGGTGTCAGGCCTGAGCCTCTGAGGCGGGAGAGCAGAGTTCAGGACACTAGACAACCAGAGACCTCCTGGCCACATGCAATATCAATCAGTGAGAACTCTCCCAGAGATCTCCATCTCAACACTAACACCCAGCTCCACTCAATGACTAGCGAGCTACAATGTGGGACACCACATACCAAACAACGAGCAAGACAGGAACACAACCCCAGCCATTAGCAAAGAGGCTGCCTAAAATCACAATAAGTTAACAGATACCCCAAAACACACTGCCAGACAAGGTCCTGCCCATCAGAAAGACAAGATCCAGCATCATCCACCAAAAAACAGGTACCAGACATCTCCAGGAAGCCTACATAACCAACTGAACCAACCTTACCCACTGCGGGCAGACACCAACAACAATGGGAGCTATGAACCTGCAGCCTGTGAAAAGGAGACCCATTTAACTTAACAGTAAGTTAAGCAAAATGAGAAGACACAGAAACACACAGCAGATGAAGTAGCAAGGTAAAAACCCACCAGACCAAACAAATGAAGAGGAAATAGGCAGTCTACTTGAAAAAGAATTCAGAGTAATGATAGTAAAGATGATCCAAAATCTTGGAAATAGAATGGAGAAATTATAAGAAACGTTTAACAAGGACCTAGAAGAACTAAAGAGCAAACAAACAATGATGAATAACACAATAAATGAAAGTAAAAAAAAATTCTCTAGAAGGAATCAATAGCAGAATACCTGAGGCAGAAGCAAGGATAAGTGACCTGGAAGGTAAAATAGTAGAAATAACTACCACAGAGCAGAATAAAGAAAAAAGAATGAAAAGAATTCAGGATGGTCTCAGAAACCTCTGGGACAATATTAAATGTACCAAAATTCGAATTATAAGGGTCCCAGAGAAGAAGAGGAAAAGAAGGAGACTGAGAAATATTTGAAGAGATTATAGTTGAAAACTTCACTAACATGAGAAAGGAAATAGTCAATCAATTCCAAGAAGTGCAGAGACCCATACAGGATAAATCCAAGAAGAAACACTCCAAGACACATATTAATCAAACTATCAAAAATTAAATGCAAAGAAAAAATAGAAACAAGTAGAAAAATGCCAAGACACATAGTAATCAAATTGAAAAAAAAAATAAGGACAAAAATTATTGAAAGCAAAAAAGGAAAAACAACAAATAACATACAAAGAAATCCCCATAAGGTTAACAGCTGATCTTTCAACAGAAACTCTACAAGCCAGAAGGGAGTGGCATGACATATTTAAAAGGATGAAAGGGAAACCCTACAACAAAGATTACTCTACCCAGCAAGGATCTCATTCAGATTTGATGGAGAAATTAAAAACTTTACAGACAAGCAAAAGCTAAGAGAATTCAGTACCACCAAACCAGCTTTACAACAAATGCTAAAGGAACTTCTCTAAGCAGGAAACACAAAAGAAGGAAAACACCTGCAATAACAACCCAAAACAATTAAGAAAATGATAATAGGAACTTACATATTGATCACTACCTTAAATGTAAATGGATTAAATACTCCAACCAAAAGACATGGACTGACTGGATGGATAAAAAAACAAGAGCTGTATATATGCTGTCTACAAGAGACCTGCTTCAGACCTAAGGACACATGCAGACTGAAAGTGAGGGAATGGAAAAAGATATTCCATGCAAATGGAAATCAAAAGAAAGCTGCAGTAGCAATTCTCATATCAGACAAAGTATACTTTATAATAAAGACTATAACAAGAGCCAAAGAAGGACACTACATAATGATCAAGGGATAAATTCAAGAAAAGTTATAACAATTGTAAATATTTATGCACCCAATATAGGAGCACCTCAATACATAAGGCAACTGCTAACAGCTCTAAAAGAGGAGATTGACAGTAACATAATAATAGTGGGGGAGTTTAACACCTCACTTACACCAATGGACAGACCACTCAAAGAGAAAATTAATAAGGAAGAATAAACTTTAAATGCCACAATAGACCAGATAGATTTAATTGATATTTATAGGACATTCTATCCAGAAACAGCAGATTATCCTTTCTTCTCAAGTGCACTTGGAACATTCTCTAAGATAGATCACATCTTGGGTCACAAATCAAGCCTCAGTAAATTTAAGAAAATTGAAACCACATCAAATATCTTTTGTAAACACAATGCAATGAGATTAGAAATCACTTACAGGGAAAGAAACATTAAAAAAAACACACAAATACATGAAGGCAAAACAATACATTACTAAATAACCAAGAGATCACTGAAGAAATCAAAGAGGAAATTAAAATATACCTAAAGACAAATGCCAATGAAAACACGACAATCCAAAACTTATGGGATTCAGCAAAAGCAGTTCTAAGAGGGTAGTTTATAGCTATACAACGCTACCTCAAGAAAGAAGAAAACTCTCAAATAAGCAATCTAAGGTTACATCTATAGGAACTAGAGAAAGAAGAACAAACAAAACAGAAAGTTAGCAGAAGAAAAGAAATAAAAATCAGAGCAGAAATAAATGAAATAGAAACAAAGAAAACAATAGCAAATATCAATAAAACTAAAAGCTGGTTCTTTGAGAAGATAAACAAAATTGATAAACCTTTAGTCAGACTCATCAAGAAAAATAGGGAGAGGACTCAAATGAATAAAATTAGAAATTAAAAGAAGTTACAACAGACACTGCAGAAATACAAAGCATCCCAAGATTCTACTACAAGCAACTCTATGCCAATAAAATGAACAACCTGGAAGAAATGGATGAATTCTTAGGGGTATAACCTTCCAAGACTGAACCAGGAAGAAATAGAAAATATGAACAGACCAATCTCAAATAATAAAATTGAGACTATGATTAAAAATCTTCCAACAAACAAAAGTCCAAGACCAGATGGCTTCACAGGTGAATTCTATCAAATATTTAGAGAAGAGTTAACACCCATCCTTCTCAAACTCTTCCAAAAAATTACAGAAAAAGGAACACTCCCAAACTCATTCTCTGAGGCCACCATCACCCTGATACCAAAACCAGACAAAGATACTACAAAAAAAGAAAATTACAGACCTATATCACTGATGAATATAGATGCAAAAATCCTCAAGAAAGTGCTAGCAAATGGAATCCAACAGCACATTAAAAGGATCATACACCATGATCAAGTGGGATTTATCCCAGTGATACAAGGATTCTTCAATATACACAAATCAATCAATGTGGTACACCATATTAACAAATTGAAAAATAAAGACCATATGATCATCTCAATAGATGTAGAAAAACCTTTTGACAAAATTCAACACCAATTTATGATAAAAACTCTCCAGAAAGTGGGCATAAAGGGAACCTACTTCAACATAATAAAGGCCATAAATGACAAACCCACAGCAAAAAACCTCATTCTCAATGGTGAAAAACTGAAAACATTTCCTCTAAGATCAGGAACAAGACAAAGATGTCCACTCTCACCACTATTATTCAACATAGTTTTGGAAGTCCTAGCCACGGCAATCAGAGAAGGAAAAGAAATCCAAATTGGAAAAGAAGAAGTAAAACTGTCACTGTTTGCAGATGACATGATACTATACATAGAGAATTCTAAAGATGCCACCAGAAAACTACTAGAGCTAATCAATGTATTTGGTAAAGTAGCAGGATACAAAATTAATGCACAGAAATCTCTTGCATTTCTATACACTAATGATGAACCATTTGAAAGAGATATTAAGGAAACTCTCCCATTTACCATTGCAAGAAAAAGAATAAAATACTTAGGAATATACGTACCGAGGGAGACAAAAGACCTGTATGCAGAAAACTATAAGACACTGATGAAAGGAATTAAATATGATACCAACAGATGGAGAGATATACCATGTTCTTGGATTGGAAGAATCAATATTGTGAAAATGACTATACTACCCAAAGCAATCTACAGATTCAATGTAATCTCTATCAAATAACCAATGGCATTTTTTACAGAACTAGAACAAAAAAATCTTAAAATTTGTATGGAGACACAAAAGACCTCGAATAGCCAAAGCAGTCTTGAGGGGAAAAAAAAACAGAGTTGGAGGAATTAGATTCCCTATCTTCAGACTATGCTACAAAGCTACAGTAATCAAGAAAATATGGTACTGGCACAAAAACAGAAATATAGATCAATGGAACAGGATAGAACACCCAGAGATAAACCCATGCACCTATGGTCAAGTAATCTATGACAAAGGAGGCTAGAATATACAATGGAGAAAAGACAGTCTCTTCAATAAGTGGTGCTGGGAAAACTGGACAGCTTCACGTAAAAGAATGAAATTAGAACACTCCCTAACACCACACACAAAAATAAACTCAAAGTGGATTAGAGACCTAAATGTAAGACTGGACACTATAAAACTCTTAGAGGAAAACATAGAAAGAACACTCTTTGACATAAATCACAGAAAGACCTTTTTTGATCCACTTCCTAGAATAATGGAAATAAAAACAAAAATAATCAAATGGGACCTAATGAAACTTAAAAGCTTTTGTACAGCAAAGGAAACCTTAAACAAGATGAAAAGACACCCCTCAGAATGGGAGAAAATATTTGCAAATGAATCATCGGACAAAGGATTAATCTCCAAAATATATAAACAGCACATGCAGCTCAATGTTAAAAAAAACAAACAACCCAATCCAAAAATGGGCAGAAGAGCTAATTAGACATTTCTCCAAAGAAGACATACACTTGGCCAAGAAGCACATGAAAAGCTGCTCAATGTCACTAATTATTAGAGAAATGCAAATCAAAAGTATGATGAGGTATCACCTCACAGCAGTTAGAATGGGCATCATCAGAAAATCTACAAACAACAAATGCTGGAGAGGGTGTGGAGAAAGGGAACCCTCTTGCACTGTTGGTGAGAATGTAAATTGATACAGCCACTATGGAGAACAGTATGGAGGTTCCTTAAAGAACTAAAAATAGAATTAACATATGACCCAACAATCCCACTACTGGGCATATACCCAGAGAAAACCATAATTCAAAAAGACACATGAGGGCTTCCTTGGTGGCGCAGTGGTTGAGAGTCCGCCTGCCAATGCAGGGGACGCGGGTTCGTGCCCCAGTCTGGGAAGATCCCACATGCCATGGAGCGGCTGGGCCCGTGAGCCATGGCAGCTGAGCCTTCGCGTCCGGAGCCTGTGCTCCACAACGGGAGAGGCCACAACAGTGAGAGGCCCACGTACTGCAAAAAAAAAAAAAAAAAAAATATACATGCACCCCAATGTTCAATGCAGCACTATTTACAATAGCCATGTCATGGAAGCAACCTAAATGCACATCAACAGACAGATGGTTAAAGAAGATGTGGTACATATATACAATGGAATATTACTTAGCCATAAAAAGGAACGAAATTGGGTCATTTGTAGAGACGTGGATGCATCTAACAACTGTCATACAGAGTGAAGTAAGTCAGAAAGAGAAAAACAAATATTGTATATTAATGCATATATATGAAACCTAAAAAATGGTACAGATGAACCAGTTTGCAGAGCAGAAATTGAGACATAGAAGTAGAGAAAAAACGTATGAACACCAAGGAGGGAAAGTAGCAGGGGGTGGTGGGGGTGGTGTGATGAATTGGGACACTGGGATTGACATGTATACACTGATGTGTATAAAATGGATGACTAATAAGAAAATAAGTAAATAAATGAAAAAAAAAGAAAGAAAAAAGAGTCATATACCACAAGGTTCATTGCAGCTCTATTTACAATAGCCAGGACATGGAAGCAACCTAAATGTCTACCGACAGATGAATGGATAAAGAAGATGTGGCACATATATACAAGGGAATATTACTCAGCCATAAAACGAAACGAAATTGAGTTATTTGTAGTGAAGTTGATGGACCTAGAGTCTGTCATACAAAGTGAAGTAAGTCAGAAAGAGAGAAACACCTACCCTACACTAACACATATATATGGAATCTAAAGAAGAAAAAATGGTTCTGAAGAACCTAGGTACAGGAGAGGAATAAAGATGCAGACATAGAGAATGGACTTGCATACATGGGGAGTGGGAAGGGTAAGCTGAGACGAAGTGAGAGAGTGACATGGACATATATATATATATATATATATATATATATATATATATATATACTATCAAATGTAAAATAGATAGCTAGTGGGAATCGGCTGCATAACACTGGGAGATCAGCTAGGTGCTTTGTGACCACCTAGAGGGGTGGTATAGGGAGGGTGGGAGGGAGACGCAAGAGGGAGGGAATATGGGGATATATGTATACATATAGCTGATTTACTTTGTTATACAGCAGAAAGTAACACAACAATGTAAAGCAATTATACTCCAGTAAGGATGTCGAAAAAAAATGTCAAAAAAAATAAAGAAAAAGTGAGGCTAAGTGAGCTAGTCCACATTATCAGGCTAATAAATGGAATATGAAACATTTAGACTCAGGTGTTCTAACTTTAAGTCCTGTACATTTACTTTGATGCCAAATTAATGTATCATCCATTCAGTGTCCTATTTTTAATTTTCTTTTGTTTCAAATTAGAATAAAAGTTTTCTGACAGAAGTTATCATGTCTCATACTTATTCTAGAAAAGCAAACTAAATATGTAGCACAGCTTCCACTACTTGCAGATTAACTGTTTAATTACTATAAATTACCATTGTATTTTACTTGTATGATGTAGTCTCTATTGTATCTAATTTTCCCAATAGAAGTTCTACTTCTATTTTATCCTTCAGTCTCAGAGAAGAAAAGAATACAATTATTTTCTCCAACTATAATGAGAAAGGTAAATATTTTTTGTTTGGCTTAAAATTGTGGCCTATGTTTCACTTCTTCATGATATTCTCCTGTCTGTTTGGAAAATCACTTGGGAAGATGAGACCAGTAGATGGCTCTCTAATTCCTGAATTACAAGGGAGAATGAAGCTCATACATTTGACTTCTGGTGAACAGATTTGATTTGATTGCACCAATTGCAGGAATAAACTTCATGCAGACTTGCTGAAATGGGACATTTTATGGTGTTTTGTCACGTTGCTTAAAATGAGAAAGCTATTCTTCTTTTTTTTTTTTTTTTTTTGCAGTATGCGGGCCTCTCACTGTTGTGGCCTCTCCCGCCACGGAGCACAGCCTCCGGACACGCAGGCTCAGCGGCCATGGCTCACGGACCTAGCCGCTCCGCGGCATGTGGGATCTTCCTGGACCGGGGCATGAACCCGTGTCGTGTCACCTGCATCGGCAGGCGGACTCTCAACCACTGCACCACCAGGAAAGCCCGAGAAAGCTATTTTTGACCCTCCTCGTCCTTGACAAGTTCCAGAGATAGTTGAAGGCACCAGTGCCAGCAAGAAAGACAATATGTTCAACTCTGGATAGAACATGGGCTTCATCAGTGCAGGGCAAGTTCTTCCCCAGGATTTAAGTTACCAGGAGAACTGGAACGAACAGCAAAAAAATGGATACAGTTCTCTTTGTCAAGTGGCAGCAAGTTTCCTGTCACATTGTGACATCTAATGTCACTGCAAAAAAATAAGACTTATTTATTTTACTAAGATGAAGATGGAATGTGGGGAATTTAGAAACTTGAGATACAGGGAAAAACAGTATTTCAGTTTATCCTTATAAAAGTAGATGTTCTTTTAAAAGAATAATGTCTATTCAGTTTTCAGAGATTCTCTCATGTCTGCTCGGTTTCTTTTAATAACCATCTTAAGACAATCAATATGCCAAAGAGGCATATTTTGGATGGTATATTTTACTCCATTTCCATAGCATTATGCTTTTTGTGTTTTGAAATGAAAAAGTTTGAGCATAAAGAAAATAACATTTTTAAAGTATTGGCCAAATTGTATTCCAGCACTAAAAAGGAAGAAAAATCACCTCTCAACGCATGCATGGGTGTGTCTGTATAAACACATTTGTGTATATGAACATAGTTCTATGCCTTTAAAAGCAATCCGTTCCCTTGTTCAGAAAACATTACAGTTCTATCACATGTTGTACATTCAGCTTTACTTTTTCAGAAGCCAAGTTTTAAAAATCCTCTAAATAATCCTGGTAGAAGAGAAATATGTGCCCTGTCAGAACTTCACTTCTCTATGTTTTGAAACGTGGTTCATTTCAATATCACTTCTCTCAAACAAGACAGGGGAAGCCTAAGATCTTAGGAAGAATCTGCATTAACAGGTGAGGAATTACTGAGCATGGGTTGTAATGGGCAGAGTGTGGAACTTATGCATAGCTTCCACTTTCACAGTTATTTTGAAATGCTATGTTGAAAGGTTCTGAACACATATGACTTGAATGAAAGTAGCATTATACATATTTGAGGTTTGGAGTGACACAGACAATAACCATTCATACAGATAATTTCAGTGGCTAGGACACAGCAGTGCTATTTTACATAGCTCACCAACCTCATAAGGTTTGCATATGATATGAATGATCACCATAAGCCATCCTCAATTATTTCCATGCAATTTGAGGCTCTGCAATGTGCCAGAGAGCTAGAATAAAGGAAACTGATCTTAAGCAGGAATGGACACTGCAGGATATCAAGATACCACACTTTAAGCAGTGCTCATGTAGCCTAGCCTCCCTTGCCTGAAATTCCAAAAACCCACGTCTTAGGTTTTGGCTTCCTTAACCACTGAGTTTATGAGCATTGGAATCAGCCACTGTGTGCATCAATTTGTCAAATTTCAAAGCCATGAAATATGAAAATGAGTAGTATTTATCTTAAAAAATTCCATAATAAGCATCATAACTTTTACAAAGCTTTTAACTCTTTGGAGGAAAAGACATCTCTATTTTCATTCTTATTATAGTGTTACTTTTCACTATTATTATCTTAATTGTATTCAAGTAAATGAATTGATAAGCCCAGATTCTCCAGTCTTCTGATTATTTATACAGCAGGGTATTTTATAAACACCTATTGTGTTTCCAGAATACCTGGTGTCACGTGGATAAAGTGGACTTTCTTCATGTTTGAACTGTTCTAGGGACTCAGGGAGGATGGGAAATACTTCAAATAGATAATAAAATGAACTATTCTTCTCTTTAACTTGGAGTATACCTGGGAAAGGAAGGAACTAAGGAGGGTGATAGAAATGATAGAGTGAGAAAGAATCTTATACTTGTTCACCTTCTATTTATAAAACAACTTAAAATGAAAACGCTGCTTGAAATTTGCTTACAATTCTTACCAATACTTTTAGTTGGTTCCTTTATTGAAAATTACACCTCTTGTAGGAGCAGTGATAGCAGGTGATGCTGAGCTAGCATAACATCATTTGTAGAAATACCTTTCTACATATCCTGGAATTGATGACTAAAGCTGAAAGTTCAAGATAATTGGACATAAACTAGTCTATATCCTAAAGAGAGAGATGCCCAAAGTGAGGGTCAGATATCTCTCTTGGGGTTGGTAAGAAAAGGCTCCATGCCTTAACCTTCGCCCTACCCTTTGCTCTTTGAAAATGTTAAGAATAGAGGGAATCTTCAGATTTGAAAGGCATTGAGCTGAGGAATACTAGGGCTTTCCCTCTGACCCCTACAGGGAAGAGGATGCTACAACAAACATATCTAGTTAAGGTGACACCAAGAAAATTACTTACAAACATGGAGTATTTTTGCAAGAAGATAAGAGTTATCTCCTTCCCATGGTGGATATCAGTTTTGGTAGTAAACTTGTTTATTTTTTCTGCAGCTACCTGATCTGAAGAAAAGAGATTTAGAAGGAGATACCTGAGCACAGATAGAAGACAACAGTGAAGATACCAATACTTTCACATTTTGTTTTGGCAAAAATGGCTGAGTATCCTATGTGGCCCAATGGGCATTGTAGTAGATAGCCCAGCAACCACTCTCTGGCTGCTAACTCACCCATAGGCCTCGTTACCTGGTGAGTAGACTGACCAAATCACCAAAAGGCTACAAAAGGCTACAAGTGGTGATCACACTGAAAAACAGGAACCTAGGGCTAAATGGGGTTAGGGTAACTCTGCCATATAGAGTCTCACCCAAGAGCTTGCTTAAAAACACTCATTCTTGTGTTCCAAAATAGAGCTGGCATTAGACATGAACAGCCAGGCTAAAGACGTGAGTACTGAATTCAAATAGCCTACACTCTTAGTAGCTCAATAATGAAGGAAAATTATAAGAATAAGCCAAGAAAGCAATAGCAATTTAAAAAAATCAAGAATGGCAGATCCTTTGTAACCCATTGAAGATAGTGGTAAAAAAATAAAATGTTCCAAGCTTCCCGCCCCACCTCCTAGCCCCACTGTGTTCAAGGCACAAAATAAACTGCTATTTGAGGAGCTAGCCATGGCCATGACCCTTAAAAGCAAATGAGCAATGGGGATATTAACTCTGTTTATTTTGATATCCCAGTGTCCTGTTCCCTGCTCTAAATGTCAATGTCTCATTAATGTACATGAGTGTTTTTAGATATTTGAAATGATAAAATGACTGACTTACGTGATACCAGCTAACATACTGATTTTATAACCTATTTTGCTTAAATATTATTTTTGCTTCTAGGCAACTCAAAAATTGAGAACAGATTTTTGCCAAGGCAGTGCCTGAGCCGTAATGATGTCACTTACTCATCTGATTCCTATTACAACTTTCAGAGATTTCACAGCTGAGCACTTCCCACCATCTTCCTCAGTTGTTATTTGAGTCCAAAATTTTTGTATCTCTCTCTCTCTGTGGCAAACCAGTTTGAAAAAAAATCAGGACTCCAGCGGTGAGGTGGAGGGGTGAAGGAAGGAGAATTGCTATTAAATAAATTAGAAATTGTTTAGAAAGGAGATTTTTACCACAATGTGATTGCACTTACCACTGAAATGTCTTTAAAGGGTATATTTAAGAACACATTTTTGCTTCACATTTATGTCAAAAATGTGGCCTCTTCTATCACTCTCAAATGAGGAGAGAAAAGCAAGAAAGGAGGATAGCAAGGGACATTCTGAAAACAGGAGATGGTGTACTTTAAAGATGTCTGACTGTCTTCCCCAGGCAGCAAGCAGTGGACAAAGAAATGACTACACAGTATATGTTCATCCCAAGTCTTTCTGATGATGGCACATTATTACACAGCTTGCTACTTTTACCTAGATAATTTGCCAGACCTCACCCATGAATAATCTGATTAAACATTATCAGCCAAATGTTATGGAAATTCTTACAAGGAACATGCTTATTTGTGTAAATAAAACAAGATGCCATTCTCAGAAACTGACTCTTCTTTAAGTCTGAGGAAATTAACCACACATTTGGGAGTTACAAAGAGAAGAGTGGGCTAATGATAACCAATCGGATTTGTTTGCAAATTATGTGATCTGTGTAGACAGATATATCTGGACAGATATTGTAAAAATCAAGAATTTTGGCTAATTTCATAATGCAAATAATTATGTATTTTCAAATGCAAGAGTCTCAAGATAAACATACGATTTTAGTCAAGCATGACCAAACTTTTCACAAGGTCCATCTAACTTGTAACATTGCTGTTATGGCCTTCTGATATAATATGGAAACAATGCTTTGTTCCCCTGTGCTATGCCTTTTTCCCCTGGTTTGTAAAGCAATTTCCACTAACAGCACCTCTGCCTTCAATAAGAGAGCAAGTGGGAAATGGCACTCATTTGGCTTGAATGTCTTCTGTAAGTCTTCATTACAGTTTCCAGTCCACATTGCTACCAGAAAAATGACGAACAGACACCATTCTGCAGATAGCTTAACCAACCAAGGCCTCCATCTTCTGAAATCTGTAGTGACAAATATTACATAGAGGTGGGAGGTATGTAGGTATTGAGCTTTGCAAAATGCACACATTTTAAGTTCAAAATAAAAAATAAAATACAATTCAGCCTTCAAATTATTTTTTCCCCCAACATGACTAGATATTAGCATTTCTGTGGCTAAAGGCAGTGTAGATTTCCTTACATTCCGTTGTCTGACCAACTAGGTTGTCACATTTCTAAGGACACACATATTTTATATATAATCCAAGACATTATTTTTCATGTGTTTTTAAAAAATGTTTCTAGAAAATATTTTCTTTTTCTTTTATTGTACCATAACAAAGAATTGGCTCTCCACCACACTGCTTCTTCAGAGCTAAACAATGTAGATAATTTACTTAGGAAGTGAGAGGCACATAATATAATGTTTAGTAGCATGTATTTTAGGAACGGATTTCTGCTACTTGCCAACTGACCATGACTAAGTTTTTTAGCTTTGTTGTGCTTTAGTTTCTTCAATTTTAAAATGGGATGAAAATTGTACCTATTGTTATGAGGATGAAAGAAACTAAGAGGAATAAATAGGACTAAAAACCTATTAAGAGGAATAATTATCATTTGTAAAGAATTTATAACAATACTTGGCACATAGTAAGAGCTACTGAAGTGCTTGCCAAACCACTAAATAACGTGCTTAGTAAATAAATATTTATTGAATAGCTAAATTGTTTACTTTTTAAAATAAGTAGTCTTAAAAAGAGGAAACAAATTGTAGAATTCAGTCAATATGTTTTGATAGAGCATAACTTTCTCTGATGTGACCTAACTCACTGAGCCACCTATATAGGCAAAAGCCCCTTTATGTTGTGTTTGGCCCAGAGGGTTTCCTCCAAAGAGCCCACAGTAAGCACTGCCATAGAATGCTTACTTCGCATTTTTATTTCCATAACACATTTCTACTGAGTCTTCACCTTCATATAGTCAGTGATTTGATTAAAACTACAATAGCAAAGTATAATATTGCTATTGTATAAATACATTATTTTTAATTCTCTGAGATCAAAACCTCATCCAAATACATTTCTTCATTGGGAACACTGCTTCTGTTACTGCTGTTGTTATTGTTATGGGCATTTATTCATTCTAGAGTGTATTTCTATTAGTAAAAATTTAAGGTTCTCAACATAGTCTCCAAATAAAAATTTCTCTTGACTACATATTGAGCAATTTTAACTAGCTGATAATTATCTTCATTTTTTTTCCTGGTTTCCTCTAAAGGTATTATGGCCTAAAAATATACAAAGATCACTGTCGTTGATATAAAGAAATTTGAATGCAAATAAGTTATTTTATGTCATAAAAAAGGAAAGGTGAAAAGGAAGCCTCTTTTTGGAAATTGAAGGGAAGCCAACAAAGGAAATTATGTGAAATTAATCACACTGGGTTTTGGAGCATGGCATTTTGGGCTTGGATTCCAGGTTTATGAATTAAGAGAACTTGGGCTATGTGCTTTTATTTCCCCACCTGTAAAACGGCAATAAAAACTTCCACCATGTAGGAATATTAAGGGGATTAAGAGCTGCTTAGTGTAGGGACTGGCACATAGTCAAGGAGAGTTCTTGTTTTAGATAGCTGTTAAATTAATCAAGACAACCAATCACATGTTATAAGCCCCTTGAGGACAAATACCACATATCCCACCAAACATAATGAGCACTCAATAAAACAGTCATTGATTGGAAGGCAAGGCAAACATCTGCTTCCAAAAAGATTACAGACTAAATCAACTGGATGTATAGGTAGTTCATGAAATATTGAACTGGCTTGAGCAAAATTATCGTTAAAGTCTAGAGCTGCTGGGCTTCAGTCTCATTCACAGGATGGAGTCATTTGCCTTCATCTTGATCAATATTTCAGTATTAATTCTATGTGATATGGAAAGAAAGATAAAAAATGATGGCTGTCAATTTGTAACAATATACAAATTGTGATTGATGACAGGATCTTGAAAACTCTTCCTTGAATGTGTTCATATTCCCAGTGTTAACAAATAAAATCTGTTTTAATATTTGCTGTATTTCCTGAACTTCAATTAGTATAAACAATTTTTTAACTATACAATTTGATTTTTTTCCTTCTCTTAAAAAATAAATTTCATATCATGGTAGCCAGGGTTTGGTTTTAGAAATCTCTACACTTGTCTTATTTGGATTTGCATGGAACGCCAATTGGTTGAGCAGAGTCCTGCTTTTATAGATGCCTCCTATAGAGGAAAATCTGTTTGTTTTATATAAATGGAATACATTTGCTATTTTCTGTCCTATCCATTTGCAGATCTGGACATAATTTGAACATTATGTATACATTTCTAACTGGAATTCCATTTTCGTTCTCTAACAAGCTGTTGTACCAGAAAGTGAGTCATGGCAAGAAGGCCTGGCTTACCCTGAAGAAACATTATTTAGAAATCTAAAAGGCTTAGACCAAAGGCTAGGAAGTGGCCAATTGTAAAGAAAGTTCTTTCATTTATATATATTTTTTTACTTTATTAAAATTACCCAAAATATCATCTATAAATCTTGAGGGTGACTAAATACAGGTATCGAGTATGGCCACAGTTTTCTCTTTTGAGATATTTTTGGGGAGGTTATAATGCTGGGAATAAAGCTGGGAAATGTGGGCTTCTGTGGTACTCAACCGTATTAACTTTTTTGGATGTCACTCTTAGAAGTAAACCTATACTACTATTTATTTAATTTTAGAAAGGCAAATTAAACAATGTTTTATAGTACTTTTTGTTGGTTTATTTACTCACTTTTCTCCAGAAAAAGGTCCAGCAAAAGAAGGTCTCACTTTCTCCAGCATATCAGAGTGCAGGATGCCCATCACTAGAATCTCTATTCAGTTTGACTGTTATCTAAACAATGTTTGGCAATAAAACATGAGTTTAGAAAAGATCATCAGTATAGATTATAAACATTTAAACTGAAAATTAGACTTAAGGGCCACTGATCAGTATCTCCAAGAACTGTGTTTGAGCAGTTTATTGATTAAAATTTTGATAGAAATTTTGAAGAAAAAAATTCCAGATAAATCTTACTAATTAAAAAAAATTAATTTAACAATAAGAAAATGAGCAACCTGATGAAAAAATGGGCAAAAGACATGAATAGAGACTTCACCAAAGAAGATGTACAGATTGTCAAATAAGCATAAGAAAGTATGCACAACATCATATGGGAATTTGCATCAGGGAAATGTAAATTAAAAAAAAAAAACAATGAGGTACCACTACACACAAATTAGAACAACTAAAATCTGGAACACTGCCAACAAGTGCTTGTGAAGAAGTAGAGCAAGAGGAACTCTCAGTCATTGCTGGTGGCAATGCAAAATGGTACAACCACTTTGGAAGACACTTTAGTTTTGTGGTTTCTTACAAAACTAAACATACTCTTACCATATGATCCAGTGATAATGCTCCGTGATATTTAACCAACTGAGCTGAAAACATATGTCCACACAAAAACTTGCTATAAATAAATGTTTATGTCAGCTTTATTCATAACTGCTCAAACTTGGAAACAGCCAAGATACTCTTCAGTAGGTGAATGGATAAATAAGTGATGGTATATCCAGACAATGGTATATTGTTCAGCACTAAAAAGAAATGAACTATCAAGCCATGAAAAGACGTGGAGGAAATTTAAATGCATGTTACGAAGGGAAAGAAGCCAATCTAAAAAGGTTACATACTGTATAAATTCAAGCATATGTCATTCTGGAAAAGGTAAAGCTATGTAGACAGTAAAGAGATCAGTGGTGGCCAGGAGCTGGGGGGAGGGCAGGATGAATAGGTGGAGCATGTAGAATTTGGAGGCCAGTGAAACTATTCTGTATGATATTATAAAGATGGATACATGTCATTACACAGTTTTCAAAACCCATAAAATATACAACACCAAGAAAGAAACCTAATGTGAACTATGGAGTTTGGGTGATTATGATGTGTCACTGTAGGTTCACCTATTGTTATCAGTGTAACACTCTGATAGGAGACGTTGATAATGGGAGAGGCTGTGATTGTGTGGCAGTAGGAAGCATATGGAAAATCTCTGTACCTTCCACTCAATTTTTTTTGTGAACCTATAACTGTTCTAAAAATAGTCTATCTTAAAAAATCATTAAGGCTCAATCTAAAATAATTTATAGAAGAAAGAATGAAAATTCTGAACATTCCAGTAGATATTTGAGGATCTCAAAGCTTTTGCAAATAGATATAATAAATTTTACATCTGCCATTTAAATATTCATTCACATCCTGATTTATTCACCAAATATTTATTGATACCTGCTTGTGGTGAATCAAGAGGTTGTGTCTACCCAAACCTACAGGGCTGGGGGAGAAACAGATCATTAAGTAATCATAAAGTAGTGTCACAAGATTTATTTTAAATGCACATATCATTATGAAAACATAATGGAGAAATATGCACATCAGGATCTATCATAATTAGGAGGTCAGGGAATTTTACCTGGAGGCTGTGACACAAGTGAATTGTAAACGGTAAGAAGCTGCTGAGTAGCCGCTGAAGAAAAATATCAGTGACAATCTCACTTCCGATGGAGTGATTCTCAGCTAGCAGAAGCCCTTGATTTGGCTCTGTATTTATAGTGCAGTTTTAGGGTGTGTGTGTGTGTGTGTGTGTGTGTGTAATTCCCAGAATAATCCTTCACAGAAGCAGTGACAGAGGAAGAAATGAGAAATGAAGTGAGGAACTTCTGTAAATTCTCCACTGCCCAACCAGGAAGGAATTAGAGATTGAGTGACTTTGGTCTCTTTTAATAATTTTAATAGGACTTACACTTTTACAAAGGCATATGGAGGCAACAATTGATAGATACAGAGCTTGCAAGGAATTTAGAACAACAGTATTAAAGTCACCTAAACATAGATACTGTTACCTGGACCAATGTCTAGGCTGAACTTCATCTAAACACTCAATGAATGATCATCCAAATTGGGGAAAGACCAGATAGTTGCTCAGTGCTTCCTTTGAACTCCGGAATGGAGACCTTAGAAATATCCAAGTAATCTTTTCAGATGTCTGACTTGGGTTATTTACATTAATATAAATGACGTACCTGGGATGGAAGTGGAGAATAATACTGTTCTACTTGCCCAGATGTCATGCCTGACTCAAGAACTCTCTTTTACCTCTATAATGCCTAGCCCCAAGTTGTCTTTTAAAACATTCACATCTAACATTGACATTTCCACTTCTCTCAAATCTCTTCTTTTCTCTGAGGCACACTTCACCTGTTGATGCCAGAGTAACTAAGCTTTCTCATGGCCAGTCTTATCCTTAATGAGCAATATAGAAAAGGAGAACTTTCTGGCTTATTTGACTCGATTTGATTTTTAGTTTTTTTTTAATATGGAAACATTCTCTTCTCCACTCCATTATTTCCATATTTTATGTGTGTAGCAATAAGTGTTTGGGTTATAATAGAAAATGGCAGATAAATATGCTATTATAAAAAGTTTTACATAATTAGTCTAACTATAATGCATTCACTTTTGAAAATGTCCATACTTAGTATAAGTGCATCATGCTGCTAGGATATTTTTTCCCCTCCCCTCTGGGATTGAAGTTCTGTTTTGCATCTCATCTCAGACACATAATTAGTTGTAGCAGGTATATTATAGTGGTCTCACAGCCTACATCACCAAAATCTTCTTTAAACATCATTTTAGCAAAGTAAGCCCAGGAAATTCTGTTCACCTTACTTAAATGCTTGTAACGTTAGTATTTTTACAGTTCTTTCAGGCTCAGCACAGATGGGATTTTTCAAATGAAAACCAGATGAATGTAAACAGCAATCCCACCATCAAAACTTAAAGGTAGAAAGACGCAGGCCCTGCTCTGTGCTGTAATAAGAGCCGTTTGCAATGAAAGTATGTTTCCAATAACGGTGTAGTTACCTTTCATTAGAGACTCAAATCAGCATTTTATTTTTCCTTTTATAATTTGTCATGGTAAAAGGAGAAGTGGGCTTTCAAATCTCTAATCTGCGTCAACCTGAGATGAAAGTTTTTAGCACTCTGACTCTGTGGTGGTATTTGGATTTGTAGTTCATTTTACAAATCCTGTTTAACATACAATTAAATAATAATGTAAATATGTGACATAATCTCCCCTGACTACAAACTTTCACTGACCCTGGTGATTTCCTCCCCTTGGGGTTTTAAATTTGATTTCTATTGCCCTCTTTTACTGAAACATACAGTCATGGCTTCTTCAGTTGCCATTTGCTAACTAGTCATTTTATGTGTATCCTCTTTAAAATTTATGTTCAATAATTCTCATTGGAGCAAAAAGATTCCTTGACTAGAAAGGCGGCATCTTAACTCTGTTGCCAATTTATTTTATATTTATTTTTTAACTAGATATACACCTAGATCGTCTCCAGAGCAGCCTACAAAACTGGTGGACTTTAAAATCATTAGAGAAGGTTTAAAGCTTTGGAATTCCTTCACCAGATGATCCTATTTAGCTGATCCAGGATTGGGACCTGGGCTTTTGCAGTTTTTAAAATTTCTTTATTTATCTAATTTTCAGCCTAGGTTGAGAATCACTGTCCTGGGACTTTGATTCTCCCTTCTTGAAGGAATTTGTTCTTGTGTTGCAAATTTGTTGTTCTTTCTTACTTCTCCAGGTAAGTAAAGGAATTAGTCAAGACTAGAAGGAGAGTTAATTCTCTTGCAGACATACACCCAGATATCCGGAGAAATCCTCAGAAATAACAAATACCTTAGCATCATATCCTTGTTCTAATAAGGGACATGTGAAACAAAGACATACTTGCTCTAAAACTAGAGTGCACTTATTTCCTCTCTCATCAGCATTTGGTACAAACGTTCTCAAAATCAGAGACCTGTTTGCCTTGATTCTAGGATTAGAATGGATGGGACAGATATTGTTTCATACCATTTCAGAAATTTAAACAAAAAGAAAACATGGTTCCCAAATCTAGAAATGTTGTTATACATCCCTGGGTTTTCTTGAATGACTATTATTTCACTCAATGGCCTTTCACCCTAATAGTAGTAAAAGACTATACTATTCATGATAGAAAGTCATGCTTTATCATTAATAGGATGGCTAAATATTTTTTTTACTACAAATAATAGGAAAGTCTTTTTTAACTAATACAGATGCTATGAATTTTTAAGAATGCCATATGGAAAAATTAGTTGTACTGTTTCTTTTATATTTTTCCAAGATCCCAATAAAATAATATGTAGCTAAATATTGCATTTTGTAATTCCAGTAAATCATCCTTCAAAATGGGTTCCCTCTCTCTTTTCCCCATATGACTTCTTTATCTCAAAATTAAAAAAAACAAAAACAAATTTAGCTTGGAGCCTTTTAATATCTATTATTTTTTTAAAGACCTTAAAAAGAACAATGAAATGCCTTGTTATATAAATTCAAATGTAGGAAACTTGGGACTGTGAGTACTTGTTTCTTTTTTTTTTTTTTTTTTTACATTTTTCATGATTTTAACTTTTTTTAAACATCTTTATTGGAGTATAATTGCTTTACAATGGTGTGTTAGTTTCTGCTGTATAACAAAGTGAATCAGCTATATGTATACATATATCCCCATATCCCCTCCCTCTTGCGTCTCCCTCTCACCCTCCCTATCCCACCCATCTAGGTGGTCACAAAGCACCGAACTGATCTCCCTCTTCTATGCAGCTGCTTCCCACTAGCTATCTATTTTACATTTGGTAGTGTATATACGTCAGTGCTACTCTCTCACTTCATCTCAGCTCACTCTTCTTCCTCCCCGTGTCCTCAGGTCCATTCTCTACATCTGTGTCTTTATTCCTGTCCTGCCCCTAAGTTCATCAGAACCGTTTTCTTTAGATTCCATATATATATGTGTTAGCATACAGTATTTGTTTTTCTCTTTCTGACTTCACTTGTATGACAAACACTAGGTCCATCCACCTCACTACAAATAACTCAATTTCGTTTATCTTTATGGCTGAGTAATATTTCATTGTACATATTTGCCACATCTTCTTTATCCATTCATCTGTCAATAGACATTTAGGTTGCGTCCATGTCCTGGTTATTGTAAATAGTGCTGAAATGAACATTGTGTTACATGACTCTTTTTGAATTATGGCTTTCTCAAGGTATATGCCCAGTAGTGGGATTGCTGGGTCATATGGTAGTTCTACTTTTAGTTTTTTAAAGAAACTCCATATTGTTCTCCATAGTGGCTGTATTAATTTATCTTCCCACCAACAGTGCAAGAGATTTCCCTTTCTCCACATCCTCTAATTCTGATACAAATATGAGGCTAAGAAGTTCAGATAGGTTCTAGGGAAACAGTAAATATGATTAAAAGAGAAATTAATAGTTAGAAATAAAATATGGGAATATAATATATTTAAGGTATCATGGCTAAAGAACTGACAAGGAGATTTGAAACCAGTGGAGAAATATGTAAATAACCTAGAGAAGAAAATACAAATTTACCTTAAAAGGGTCCATGGTGGAGACCGATTGTAAAAGTTACAAAGGGTCATATTCAAAAACAGAAAACATGTCAAGAAAAATCTCAGACAGAGAATGAAAAAGAAATAAAATAAGAGGACATTTAGGAAAGTCAGGGTTATAATCTCCTCTTAGACTTCAGAAGGAAACACTCATAGAACATGTGTTTCTACCAAGGAGGAAATGTTCAGGGGTCAAGACATAAGATTTAGGGCTACAGGTCCCTACTTTGAATTCTTGATCTATCATTTACTGTACAATGTAAGACATATTACATTTCCATTTATAAAACTGAGTTTACAATGTATTGTTTTCATAAGTGTCATGGTAACAAAATGCTGTTAGCCTACGTAAAGTGCTGTGAAAATTTGAGAGGTGCTTTCAAATATAGGTAGAGAACCTTACAATGTAAAGTGAGATTCTGGATTTTGACAAGACTCCCAAGTTGACTTGTATTTCATATGTACGTTCAGTTTCGAGATGCACTGGTCTAAAAGGGGTGGGGATTGTGCAGTGGGAGACATCCTTAATCTTGGCAATAGTCAACATTAACTCAGACTGATAATGTTTAAGCAAAATGCCTAAAATCTCTGAATCTTCTTTCTCTTAACATAAATCTATGAGAGGAAACCATTACGGAGATTCTCTGAAGTGCTTTTGTAATGTTTGTGTGTGATCTGTGTGTGTAACAATCAATTATGAGGGATATTTCAAATTAATTTTTACTGATAGGATTTAACTTTTGTTAATGATAAATATGTCACTATATGTTTATTTACAACATTCCTACTGTATTAGTCTAATTCTCCTGCCACTTGACTTGCTTCCTTGAAAGGAAAAGAGGTGGGAATCACCTATATCCAGCAGCTTATATGCACATGTTTCATAAAATATGAGTTGTGTTAAGTGCCATCGATCACAAGTGTGATAGCGGAAAAAAAAATGGCTGAGAACTTTTGAAGGGGACAGTGTTTGAATCATCCTTAAGCTCTGAAAAAAAAAAAAGTGAATGGAAGCAGAACTACAAAACGTTAGGACAATTGAACATTCTAATTTCAACTTTCTCTTGAATATCATTTTTTAAAATTCTTATTCTTTTTTTTTATCGTAGGTTCCTTTCAGTATGCAATGAATATGTGATTTATAAAGTATCAACAGGGAGAGCTTCTAGTCATGTGTACTTTGTGACATAAAGGAAAGAAGTCTTTATCAATAAACTTCATATTTCCATTGGATAGCCAAATACACACCCAGCAGCCTGGTGTGTGTTCTGTGTAGCCACACTCAGAGAATGTGCTGGCTGCTGGCAAATTACTAAGCCTGAGATAAGGAAATAAGAACATTATGAAGGGTGTTCTTCAGAATCCTGGGTACTCTTTGGCCTAAAGATTCTCTTAGACTCTACACCAGACAGGTAAATAGTACAGGTGGACTATATCTCATTGAGAAATGTTCACTAGACCATGGCGCCCAGTCTATCAGGGTGACAAGTTGAATTGAACTTGCTCTTGCTTTGTCCAGTGTCCATCTCCTTACAACCCAGGCCCATTTCTCATTTGTAATCCAGCCCCTGGTTTCCATTAGCTGTCTGATACTGACCTAAGGGATCTGAACACAGATTTTGATTTGTATGCACTTTACTAATCTTTATGGTTTCCATCCTGTTCTGGAATCCCTAATCCAAGCCTGCTAACTTTCATCCAGGCTAGCTAGAGATTTCTAATCACTCAAAATATGGAAATTCAGATATTGTTTTTTAAAACAACATATTGAGGAATAATTTTCACACTAGAAAGTTTACCTGTTTAAAGTGCAGAATTCAGTGATTGTTAGGATATTTACAGAGTTGTGCAACCATCATATAATCTAATTTTAGAACATTTTCATCGTACCCCAAAGCAGCCTTGTACCCATTAGCAATCAGTTCCCACACCACCATCTCTTGGCCCTAGGCAACTGCTAATGTATTTTCTGTCTCTATAGATTTGCTTATAATTTTTGATAAATGATTTAACCAGTCCAGAAAAGACTCCTTTTTTCTCCCCAAATTGCTCACTACATGATTTCTAACTTCTCAGTATGAAGTTATTTACTTTGTATTAGTGTTGGAAATGTCAACAATTAGAGATTTATTTTGTTGTATGTATTTTTCAAAGTCCAATTAGCCATTCTCACATTATACAGACACACTACATTTTGTTCTCTGATGAGTTTCTGTCCATCTTTTAGCAGGAAGGGGAGAGACATATTAGCAAAATCAGAGCACATGAAGTCTCAGTGACTTTGCTTCTTTCAACCTCTGAATTGTTTTAAATTCTATGCACCTCTGAGACTGAAAGGAAATGAAGAGCCAACCTTGAGTCTTTGATTACCCAGGCTCATCTCATAGGTCCCAGGGCTAGGACTGGTCATAGGAGAAATCCCTCTCCAGTCATACACACTTCCAACCTTACCAGGTTATAATTACATATATATCCTTTTTGCTTGCCATGGGTGGGAATGGAGGTGACATAGGACTAAATCATTTCATCAGTTTAAATGAGCACAACTAATGACTTGAGTACAGAAGAACAATTTAGAATGATTACTCTGATTCTAATAATGAATAAAATTGTATTGTGTGCCTATTGTACATATTTGGGGAGTATTTAATGAGGAATGGATAAATAAGATGTGGTACATATATACAATGGAATATTAGCCATAAAATCAACAAAATAATGTCTTTTGCAGCAACATGGATGGACCTAGAGACTGTCATACTGAGTGAAGTAAGTCAGACAAAGACAAATATCATATGATATCGCTTATATGTGGAATCTAAAAAAATGGTACAATTGAACTCATTTACCAAACAGAAATAGAGTCACAAATGTAGAAAACAATCTTATGGTTACCAGAGAGGGAGAGGGGGTAGGGATAAATTGGGAGATTGGGACTGACATATGCACATTGCCATATATAAAATAGATAACTAATAAGGACCTACCACATAACACAGGGAACTCTACTCAATACTCTATAATGGCCTATACGGGAAAAGAATCTAAAAAGAGTGGATATATGCATATATATAACTGATTCACTTTGCTGTATACCTGAAACTAACACAACATTGTAAATCAACTACACTCCAATAAAAATTTTAAAACATAAATAAATATAATATATGAGATTATAAATTAAAAAAGTAAAAGAAATGGATTTAAGAAAACAAAGGAAATAGGGGCTGATTTATCAAAAGGATAGGGGTTGGCTCATAGAATTGATGGATACCCTATTGAAATATGTCCTAGAGCAGACAGAGACTAGGGCAAACTTGGAAATCTTAAAGTGAGAAATTAATGGAGGGTACCTTTAGGGTGCAATAGTCAGGATGAATACATTTCAATACAGTCTGTGTAGTATCTGCTAATGAGTCAAATTCCAGGGAGAGAGTATCTGATTAGCCTAGATTGGGTCACATTCCCACCCCTCAGACACAACTGGTTGAAGCACTTGGATTGACTGCTTAGTTAAGACTCTTTAAAGACAGGTGGTAACATTACTGAAAGCAAAGGTGGGATGCTGTATCTGGAAGTAGAGGAAATGACTGTCAGACTGTTAATAGCCAACACACTATTGGTTTTTCAATTTTTACATATTATTTACTCTGATCTGGGCACTGTTCTAACCACTTTACAACCAGTTACTCATTAAATCCTCATAATAATTCTGTGTAGTAGGCGCTATGATTATCATCCTCATTTTGTAGGTCCAGGGTGCTGAAGTAACTTTCCTGAACTCACACAGCTAATAAGAGAGTGAAGTGAGATTTGAACACAGTCCATCTCCCAAGTCCCTGCTCTCAATATAACTGTGCTACCTCTCCCAGTGCACGATGATTTGGGGATATTTCACTTCTTTTCACAGAAACTCTGTGAGATAAATATCTATTTCAGAAATAAGAAAACTCAGATTCAGGGAGCTTAAAATTTGGCTAAGACTGCATGATACCAGAAAGCATATGTTTTCCACTGTATTATACTGCTTTTCTTTACTTTTTGTATAGTGGCGGACATTTACATTATATTAATGTAAAAACATTTAAAGACAGTCTTTTCCTTTTACAATCGTGTGCGTTTCTTTCAATAAGAAGACAAATATCAAATCTCTGAGGAACGCTGTGTGAATAAGACAGACTGAAAAAGCTGAATCAAGATACCATGTGTGTCTTGTTTCTCCTTTTCCCTTTTCCAGATCTGCCTGCATTTCTACAAAGCAGCATTTCTCTCATTCTGCGCATGCTAGGGCTTAATTCCCAAGCTGATCAGCCAAATCACCAGTGGATCTAAGACCTTTCTAGTGGCCAATCTGTCCAAGATCTAAGAGAGTTTTTTATTTTCCTGTGTGAATGCAAATATAATAGGCTAATTCTGCATTTTGTTTATATCATGTAAGTTTAAATTCCTAATGCAGACAATCAGTCATTTTCTGAATATTTTTGGCTTGCAGGCATCTTTATATGACTTTTTCTTCAAAATAAATTAGATCTTAAAATAATATGAAGGTGCAGGATTTGGGGAGAGGGTTTTGTAATCTGCTTTTTGTCAGATTTAATCCATGGAGCAGAAACCTGACTGATGTCAACTGTGCTCTCAGAGTCCTTTTCTAGCAGATGCAATCTCCTTTCCAGCAAGAATATAAAATAGCTGCATTGACCATTCATTCTTCAGGAGCTGAAATGACACATGACAAGTGGCATGGCATCCCAGGGAGACAGCCTTGGCTATGGACAATTCCATGGATACTGGCTATATGACTGCACTTTTCCCTCCATTTCAAGGTGATATTGCACAGTGGTTAAGTGTGTCCTCAGAAGAGAGACTGCTTGAGTTCAAATTCTGGCTCTACCACTGTCCAGCTGGGTGACCTTGGAAAAGTCAACTGTCTCTCTGTGCTTCGGTACACCCATAGGGATTTTGTGAGGATTAGATGAGACCACACATACTGTAACCAGAAAGCAATTATTATATCAGACATCACAAGTGTCTCAGTGGGAAAGGTGAAAGAATCAACTATATACATGTACAGCAACTCTTGGAAATATACAGTTTAACGTTCATGTGCTGAGCTAAGTTGTTCACAAATAATGCATTATTATTTTAAAAATTTCTGAAAAACATCTTTAGAAGAATTAATGCCATTTCTCTTTATGTTGTCAGTAGAGAACCTTTGATCTAGAGGTCTGGTGAAAGCAGCAGGTAATAGGATGAAAATAAAAGGCAAGATAGGGCCAGAAAAATAGAAAGAGTGTTAGTATTAAATATATTCCTAACTTTCTTTTAAAATATTATTCATCAGCCCTTCTGGAATCTGACTGCAGTACACTTTTGAAGTGGCCACTGGACAGGTGGGGAAATGTAGAATCTCTATATGGTTCAGGTAAGGGATTTTATCTATATATGAATATCTATATATCTTATAACTATATCTATATGTTTTGTGTATACTGGGATTTTTGAGGGCATATCTGAACACCAGTAAACAGGTAAAGGGGACTTGAGTAGGCATTCAGATGTCTGATTCTGGCAATTATGGGCCTGGAGACCCCAGCCAAAGATCCAAACCTAGTAGGAGGGCAGAGGCAGGGATTTGGACAAAATACAAGTCCAAGGATAGTGTGGAGTTCTAACCAGATGGTTTGATGTAGGGAAAACCTTAGATTTATTGTGAAACTATTATATTGTTAAAATGTACTATTTGGGCTTCTCTGGTGGCGCAGTGGTTGAGAGTCCACCTGCCAATGCAGGGGACACGGGCTCGTGCCCCGGTCTGGGAAGATCCCACATGGTGTGGAGCGGCTGGGCCCGTGAGCCATGGCTGCTGAGCCTGCGCATCCGGACCCTGTGCTCCGCAACGGGAGAGGCCACGACAGTGAGAGGCCCGCGTACCACAAAAAAAAAAAAAAAAAGTACTATCTCATTTGTTCCGGGTAACAACAATTTGAAGAAGATATCATTATCCTGATGTTCCACATGAAGACATTGAGGCTTATAAGTTAACTTTCTGATTTCCTCTGTGCTACAAACTGAATTATGCACCCCTCCAGAAAAGAAAAAAAAAAAAGATACGTCGAAGCCCTAACCTCAAATGTAGGTGTATTTAGAGATGTTCTGATTATGAATTATTAATTGACTAGTATTTGTGGTCTAAATTAGATATGAAGAGTGTAAAAAGCAAATAGACTTAGGACCAGGAAATAGCAGAATAGACTCTTGTGTTGGTAGTTTGGCTTACACAAAAGTGGAAAAAAGGAACTTGGCCATTGGTTACAGAATAAGGTCTCTGTCCTGCCTTGAAATAGCTTTCACTCTATAGGGATACGAAGTTCACCAGTCTAGCTGTCAATATTTCCCTAAATTGAACAAGGTACTGGAAGTGCCAAAGATGAAGACAGAGAACTCCAATGCAGAGGACTTCTTGAGAGACAGCCTACCCTAATATGGGTGCTTATTTTATTTTACTAAGTACCAAAACATTCTTATTTTATGTATGTATATTGTCCTTTTAGCTGTAGTACTTTCACTGATTGCTAAAGTTCTCTCAATGGAATCCAACTAGATATGTGAGCAGTAGAGGGGTAATGTGATGTCTATTCCTGTGTGCAATGTGTAAGTCAAAGATTTTTGTTTAATATTTACTTCTTCATCTCTATTGAAGCAGTTCAGTATTTTGAATGCATTTGAGATTTGGAGGATAGTCACCAATGTTGCTTTTGAGTTCTTCAATTCTAACCCTATTTTCTGAAATGTAGTCAGTGTAGTAATATTCCTTTGTCTCATTGTGATTTGGGGGTTTCTAATGAAAGACACCAACTCCATTTATTATTCGTAGTAAGCACAGGTTTGCTCAGGAATAAACTAATGTGTCTTCCCAGTTTTACTAGTTTGAATAATTTCCTTCTCAGTCAGTCACTTAGAGGATATAACTATAAGACCTCATAATTCTTTGGTGATAAAGTAATACTACCATTTTAATAATATCCCTTAAGTCATAACTTAACAGTTTGTCAATCTGGTGCCTTGCTGTGCATAGAAATGTGATGCTATCGGCACAATATCTCCTCTTTCAAGTATGAGGCTCTAAGGTCCTCTTCTACAACATAATGAATGAAATATTATTTTTATGGTTTCCAGCCAAGATTGAAAGCAGCAGTGCTAAATGCCACAGAACAGAGTTTGCAAGATTTCCAGAACAGTTTTGGCAACCAAACCGCCTGGGGAGCTTGAATATGAACTTGAATACCAGCTTGAATGTGTTTCTCTTAAACAAAGGAAAACTTGGAGTTCTGTCTATCAACCACAGTGATAAATCAATCTAGGGCTTCAAATTCTGTGATATTTTTAAGTGGAACAAAGACAATGGCCCAGTGGCCATAAGAATAATCAGACTGGTCTTCAGGCAAGACTGGTAATAAAGCAAAAATTGCTGCATTACAAAAGATACTTTCCATCTCTGTTACCACCTAATTCACTATTATACAACTTCTAGATTGATTTTCCTATACCATAGTTGTGGTCATTTCCCTCACCTCTTTAAAATGCTTCAATTGCTTCCTGATGTCTATCAAATAAAACTGGCATTCCGGACCCTTTACCATCTGGCACCAAGTCACTTTCTGACTACCATATCTCACCAAACTCTCCTTCACACTTTAATCTTCATCAGGCCTAAGACTGCTCATGAGTTTAAGAAATATTTCTAGTAATAATTTTTCCTAAGTTATCTATCACTTTCCATATCAAATGCAAACCCTTCTCAGATACTCAATCCAAAGCCTCCTTCAAAATATGGGGTCCCAAATGCAAAACTCTTCAGAACCCAGGCTTAATGAATGAAAGAAAAAAGAAAAGCAGTATGCTTATCTTAGTCAACTCGGGCTGCTCTAACAAATAAATACCATAAACTGGGTGGTTTAAACAGCCGAGGTTTATTTCTCACAGTTCTGGAGGCTAGAAGGCCAAGATCAAGAGGCAGCATGGTTGTTTCTAGTAAAAGCCTTCCTGGCTTGTGGATAGCCTCCTTGCTGTATCTTCAAATGACAGGTAGCTCTGGTCTCTTAATCTTCTTATGAGGGCATCCGTCCCACTATGGTGTCTCCTAGTCACCTCTCAAAAGCCCCACCTCCAAATACTATCACATTGGGGATTAGGGTTTCAAAATATGGATTCTGAGGGAACACAAACATTCAGTCTACAGTGACAGTAAATGATAACTGACAAGGTTTTGGTGTTGGAAGTTGATAGGAAATGATGGGGATGATGGCAAACAAGGGAGCTCAAACCCATGCAAGGGGGCTGCTTCTCCCCACCTCAAGTCCCCTGCTGTCATGTATGAATGTCAGCTCAACTGATGGGTTTTTTTCTTTTCTTTTCTTTTCTTTCTTTCTTTTTTTTTTTTTCTTTTTTTTTTTTTTTTTGCAGTACGTGGGCCTCTCACTGTTGTGGCCTCTCCCATTGCGGAGCACAGGCTCCGGACGCACAGGCTCAGCAGCCATGACTCACGGGCCTTGCCGCTCCGTGGCATGTGGGATCTTCCCGGATCGGGGCATGAACCCGTGTCCCCTGCATCGGCAGGTGGACTCTCAACCACTGCGCCACCAGGGAAGCCCTCTTTTCTTTTCTTTTAATTAGAACTTTATTTTTTAGGGTAGCTTTAAGTCTACAGCAAGAGAAGGCACAGAGATTTCCCATATACACTTTGCTTCCACACATGCAAATCATTCTCTGTTATTAACACCACCCACGGGAGGGTGCATTTGAACGTGCACTGACATAATAGTCACCTGAAGTCCTCAGTTTACATTATCGCTGACTCTGGGGTTGGACATCCTGTGGGTTGGACAAATGTATAATGACGTTTATCCATCAGTATATCTTCACTGCCCTAAAAATCCTCTGTACTCTACCTATTCACCCCACCCCAGCCTCCAACTCCTAGCTACCACTGATTTTTTTTTTTTTTTTACTATCTCCATAGTTTTGGCTTTTCCAGAAAGTCATATAACTAGAGTCATATATCATGTAGCCTTTGCAGACTGGGTTCTTCCACTTAGTAATATGTATTTAAGGATCCTCCATGTCTTTTCATGGCTTGATAGCTCATTTCTCTTTAAGCGCTGAACAACATCCCATTGTCAGGATGTACCACAGTTCACTTATTCATTGCTCTACTGAATGATATCTTGGTTGTTTGCAAGTTTTGGCAATTATGAATAGTTTCTATAAATGTCCATGTACAGGTTTTTGTGTGGACATAACTTCAAACTCATTTGGGTAACTACCAAGGAGTATGATTGAGGGATTGCATGGTAAGAGTATGTTTAGTTTTGTAAGAAATCATTAAACTGTCTGCCAAAGTGTTTGTACCATTTTTCATTCCCAACAGCAGTGAATGAGAGTTCCTGTTGCTCTACATCATCACCAGCATTGGTGTTGCTGGTATTCCAGATTTTTTCCATTCTAATTGGTGTGTTGTGATATTACATTGCTCTTAATCTGCATTTCCTTAATGACATATGATGTAGAATATCTTTTCATATGCTTATTTGCCAACTGTGTATCTTCTGGTGAGGTATCTGTTAAGATATTTGGCCTATTTTTTTAAATTAGATTGTTTGTTTACATATTATTGAGTTTTAAGATTTCTTTCTGTATTTGGATAACAGTCTTTCATCAGATGTATCTTGTGGAAATATTTTCTTCCAGTATGTGGCTTGTTCTCATTCCCTTGACATTGCCTTTCACAGAGAAAACATTTTAATTTTAATTAAGTCTAATTTTTCAGTTATTTGTTTCATGGATCATGCCCTTGTATTGTATCTAAAAAGTTATCACCATAGCTAAGGTCACCCAGGTTTTGTCTATTTTGTCTTCTAGTAGTTTTATGTTTTACATTTAGGTCTGGGGTCCATTTTGAGTTAGGTTTTGCAAAATGTGCATCTAGATTCATTTCTTTGCATGTGGATGTCCAGTTGTTCCAGCAACATTAATTGAAAAGACTACCTTTGTTCTATTGTGTTGTCTTGGTCCTTTGTTAAAGATGGGTTGACTATATTTATGTGGGTCTTTTTCTGGGCTCTCTATTCATCTCCATTGGTCTTTTTGCCTATTATTTCACCAATAACATATTGTGTTGATTTCTGTAGCTTTATAGTAAGTCTTGAAGTCAGGTAGTGTCAGTCCTCCCACTTTGCTCTCTTTCCATACTGTGTTGGCTATTCTTGGTCTTGTGCCTCTCCATATAAACTTTACAATCACTTCGTTAATATCTTCACAAACTTCTTTCTTTAAGGGAAGC
Source organism: Mesoplodon densirostris (assembly GCF_025265405.1). Lineage (NCBI taxonomy): Eukaryota > Metazoa > Chordata > Mammalia > Artiodactyla > Ziphiidae > Mesoplodon > Mesoplodon densirostris. The sequence goes on from NC_082664.1 coordinate 17,813,571, forward strand.
CCAAATATTTGGTCATTCTGTGAAATCTCCTAAAGTTTAAATGATACAAAATAATTAAAATAACAAAGTTATTGGCTCTGCTGTCTTTGTCACTTAGCTAAGCTACAGTTACATTTCTCAGAATACCCTTCCCTGTGTGGCTCTGGGTTAGGGTTGTCCACAAGATAGGTCAAACTTTGTGTGAAAGGTGGAGACTAGAAGTGATGTAGTGGTTATTTGTATTCTCTGAAATTCAGCCTCCTCTCTGGTCAGGCATGATGCATCTGATCTTTGAGCTCATGCTCTAGGCATGGGGCAGTGTCCAGACCTCTAGCTCCTGCAACTCACACTGGATCTCCTAAAGTTTCTCTGAGTCTAGGCCCAGAGAAATGTATGTATTGGTCTGTGGTCAAAGGTGCCAGAAACCCTGGAAAGTTACCTGTATCAGCAAGGTTTGGGGAAAAAGAGACAAACATGGGTTTCAGTTTGTCCTTGTGTGTTCAGGTTCATCAGCAAAGACGCCACTTTTTTCTTATTCTAGCCCATTTCAGGTCTAATTTTCCTCTCCAAATGCTCTACTGTTTGAACTACAGAAACATCACATCCAACACCAGATGCAGAGCCAACAGACTTTCATAGATCTCCCCACCAGCTCCCATGATTGTGGAAGGTTTAATCTCTGTAAACAAATTCCCTATTCTATGTAATTCCTTGGGTCCTGCTCCTCTGATTGAACGCTGATTTATACATGGGCAAACACATCTGTGAGCTGAAACTTGCCTGGGAGAAATCAGACAGCAATCTCTCTCTCAAATAACGTCCTCAAATATATTCCAGGCTGGAAATAATCTGTCCCTCCTCTGAAAACTCAGAGTTTTGTGTAGCATTTAAAACATTATAATGTTTATTATATATTGTACTTGTGCATACACGTTTTCTCTTCCTTAATATATTTCAATTCATTTACATTGTCTTCATTTCTCTCTTCTTTCTATCAAAAACCTTAAGAAAACATCTACTATTTATCTAGTGCCTGTCAACTACATTCAAAAATATCTTACTAAGGACTTTTCATAAATTTCCACTAATTCTCACATAAATCCTGTAGATTAGCTATGGTAGTAGTTATGATGTTTTTGGCTACAAGAAACAAAATCCCTAACCACAATATTATTCTCTTATATGACCAGAAGACCAGACGTTAGGCAGGCATCAGAAGCAGTGTGTCACCTTCCTAGCTAAACTCCTTAGTCATTCTCCTGGCTCTATACGTCTATAGATCCTTTATTTGTTGGCTTTATCCACAGGGGAGGAAGATGGCTGTACCTGTTTATTAGCTTTTCTTTACCTACAGAGTGCCCTTCTTGAACAGAATCTAAGACATGTCCAGACTGATTCTTGCACACATGACACACATCTGGTCCACAGGATGCACTCATGCAACCTTTGACCTGACAAACTCCAGATGCATATGTTAGCAAGCAAGCCTCTGAGCCTTATTTTCCTTAGGTGTCTATCAAACACCAGTCATCCTGCCCACAACTGTAGAGGACATACATCAAGTTCTTTGCATGGTTGCTCTGAATCCCTTTTCATGAGATGTGAGGTGGGAACATGATTGCACACCACTCTGCCACAGAAGAATGGCAGCACCCACAGCACGTCTTTCTGCAAATAATTATCTTTTTAATCTCCCACTATATTCTTAAACTTTCTAATCACCTATAGGCTAGAAGTGATGGTCAACAAAGTGTTACATGACTGGTTTTTCCCTACTCCTTTGCAAGTCCAGCATCAGTGGTCTGGCAACACTCGTGAGGGTACTTCCTATTCCCTTGGTCTTTCACAAGAAACTTATACCAAGTAAGTCACATTTTTAACATACAGTTAAACATGCAACATATCAATAAATTAGACTCAAGATAGCATGTTACAAATATGCCATAGCCAGATGGCTTTCTCCAATATAGTTAAGCCAATTACTATATTATATGTAATATTATATATATATATATATATATATATATATATATATATGATATTAGGAGGGAAATAATTATGTTTACTTTCTTGCTTGCTAAAATTTAAGGTTCCGGGACTTCCCTGGTGGCTCAGTGGTTAAGAATCTGCTTGCCAATGCAGGGAACACGGGTTCGATCCCTGGTCCGGGAAGATCCCACACGCCATGGAGCAACTAAGCCCGTGAGCCACAACTACTGAGCCTGTGTGCCACACTACTGAAGCCTGCGCGCCTAGAACCCGTGCTCTGCAACAAGAGAAGCCACCGCAATGAGAAGCCTGTGCACCACAATGAAGAGTAGCCCCTGCTCGCCGCGACTAGAGGAAGCCTGCGCACACAACAAAGACCCAACACAACCAAATAAATAATTAAATAAATAAATTTAAAATTTAAGGTTCCCTTTCCCTTAATCAGCAGATGATTCTACATATGAAAGCAGTACACAAATAGGGAATTCATGTATTAATTTGGTACTCAGATTTTTTCTGATTCATAAAATAAAAATAACAGATATACTTTGTTTAGTGTCTACTCTATGTCAAATTATTTTTCATGCATTATTTTAGTTCCTCCAATAATTCTGTAATACTCACTATCCCCATTTTAAAGAAGAGGAAAATTAGCCTCATTGAGTTTAAGGATCCTTTCTGTGCTTACTTAGCTGTTAAATGATAGATTCAGGACTTGACTATTTGTATTTGATTTTGAAGACAGTATTTTTTATTATAAATACTGCTTAATCCTTTAAACATTATGCATCAAAAATAATCACTTGTGAAAGTTTCTATTGTTTACACTTACATAATACACCAATTTTCAAAGCTCATTTGTATAATGTTTCACAGCTTCTTTGTGCATTAGGTAAGTGAATTAGCTTTTCTATTTATCAGATGTGAGTGACTGGGCACACACCAAATAGTTAACTTGCCCATGTGCCCAGTCAAGTCAAGTGGTAAATGGATCTGTTTTTTCACTGGGGAGAAAGGAGGTAGAACAGTATGGGTGCTGGCTGTGGGATCAGGTATGCACAGTTAGATCTGGGCTTTGTGACTCACCTCTTAATCACCCTTTGCATCTCAAGTTCTTATCTGAATAAAGGGATGCTGTTCATGCCTTCCAGTTGGGGATTATGAAGGATCTGATCTTCATAAAACACTAAACACAGAGACTGACACCCAGCAGGTATTCAGGAAAGTTTAGCTGTTATATTGCTAAATTTGGTGCCTATGATGACACTCTGCTTTAGGAGAATTCATTGCTCTTCTTCTATCTAGTCACAAAAGCTTGTCAAGAAAAAAGATATATAGTGTATATAGTAGGTATGTGTATATATTTACCAAGGTCCATATTTTCAACTATTTGTAAAATTGATTGTAAGCATAGATGTGATTTGTCTAATGCTTTATTGCCTATGTTTCAAGTAGTTGCAGGTTTGAATGCTTACTTTTAGATTTTCTGACATTACTTTTGATATAATTGATATAACTGGGAAATATATCAGAAAGGAAAAAAATGTTTTACCCTCTACAACAGGTTTTGAAGACAGGGTAGGGCTCCAGGCAGTAATCAACAACAACCTAGAAAATTTTAACTCTAAGGATTTTCAACCCAGTGTGTGTTTTTCTTCCATAATGGACTTGTCTAATAGAGTACACTCTTTTTTTTTTCATCTTTAAACACATTATTCTGCAAAATTTATAGCACTTTTGTGGAATTTTTGTCATTACACATGGAGAACATTTTTTTTGGTAGTAATTATACAATTTGCACATTTAAAGAGTTAAATTGCAATCAAGAAAGAAAATTATACAAGTTGTTGTGTGTGTGATATGATATCTGTAGACTATAGTGTTTACTTCTCTGATGTGCTCTCTGGATCTATCTTAGAAAAACAGTGAAGTAAGGAGAAAAAGAAAACTGTTGGCAAGGAGATTAAGCAGACACAGTCTCGCTCTTAGAAAATTTTTTGTCTAAAATTTAAAGAGATAAAGTGTATTTTCACATTATGATTGAGAGGGGAATTCTTGCTTGCTTTCAGTTTTATATAGCCTCTCTTTTCTTCTTTCTCCTCTGTTTTTATGTTTCTGTTTAAAAGTATTTGTGTGATTCACTGTTTCTGAGAAATATTAATAACATGTTTAATCCTGGATATCTTTAAGGGAAATTTGAGAAAAAAAGTGACGTTAGCTTCCAGACTAAAATGTGGTTAGTCAAAGAGGTTAAAAATTCCCTACTGACATTTAAATAAAAATAAAACCACCAGAAAAAAGCAAAATAAAGTAGCAGCATCAAAACTCCAATAAAATGTACAAACTTCAAGGACAACAGATCAGTCTTGAAGAAGTCTTCCCTGTTTGCTTATATGTGCAAATTTTCCATATTTTTCATGGAAAAATTGTTTTATATTATATTTAGTTGGTGTGCACAGAGATTATTTATCCCCATTAGTGCAATTTGTGGTTAAGTTTTGACCATCTGAGAGACAATTGTTTTTACATAGCCAGCTGAATTAGTCATGCACTTGTTCTTAGCTTGTTACTTAAAAGTGTCAAAGCACTGGAGTGACTTTTTTTTTTTTGTGTGGTACGTGGGCCTTTCACTGTTGTGGCCTCTCACGTTGCAGAGCACAGGCTCCGGACGCGCAGGCTCAGCGGTCACGGCTCACGGGCCCAGCCGCTCCGCAGGATGTGGGATCTTCCCAGACCAGGGCACGAACCCGTGTCCCCTGCATTGGCAGGTGGACTCTCAACCACTGCGCCACCAGGGAAGCCACTGGAGTGACTTTTTGAGGTATTGGTTTTTGCTTGAAGAAAACAAGTAATTTTTTATTTGAAACGGATTTATTTTGAATTATTTACATGCTGAACTCAATAGTTTTATATATGGTTTTAGAAAATATTGCTTCTTTGTGATGAAATTCATGATATAAGAAACAATGAGTGTCATTTATTGTATTATTTTGAACTCCAAGTTGTCTTTAAAAGGTATACAGCATACATAAGAAGAATTTTCCAAATGATCATTTACCTTTTCAAGAGTCAATTTAGGAATTACCAGATTATGAAAAAGGTTTCCTATAAGCATTGCGATGATATTATTTGTACTTTATGTTGGAAGGTAATGTATTGAGTAAAGCTTTTACTTTTACTCATTAAAGTGAACATTGGGTGTTGCTTCCTGGAGTAGAAATGGAGGAATGAATCTACAAGTGATTGAATTTGATTAAAACAAAGTCCCATGGTGAGGGGTGGGATGAATTGGGAGATTGGGATTGACATATATACACTAATATGTATAACTAATAAGAACCTGCTGTATAAAAAAATAAAACAAAATAAAATTCAAAAGAAAAAACCAAAGTCCCATGAAGTATAAAAACTATGCTTTCTTTATGTTTGTGGTTGAGAATATGGTCAGAATTTTTCTTTTATGATTCTTTACAGTCTCCATTTACCATTCTCACTAGGAGTTAAAAGTGAAAAGGCATGAAAGAAAAGGAAGAAATATTGGAAACGTTTCAGGTGGATTCTAATATGCAGCTTGATGCATATTTAATTCTGAAAAAAGAAAACTGCCTGTAGGGGTGTAAGTGTAAAACACCATTTCACAGTGGCAATGATTTTTTCATGTCATGCATGTGTATGAGTTGCCCTGAATCAACTGGAATGTAATACCTACAAGTTAATTTGATATGCTGAAAATGCAAATGTTCAGCATTCTTAAAATGTCTAGTTAATTCAGGTCTCACCCAGGCATCTAAGCTATCTTTTTAACTACATTGTTTTCCAAGGTGTGGCATTCATTTATGAGTACCATCCTATGAAACTTTTCAATATAATAAAAGGGTATTTGAGATGCATGGTCAGCAACATCTAACATAAAATCTTAAACCTCTGGTTTTGAAAAAGAACAATGTGGATTAATGAGCATTGTTTTTTATAGAGCAAATACAATTGTCAAAAGAGACAAAGAAGAGAATTACTGTTGGTGTTCTGGTCAAAACTTGGTTGATTCATCATGAAAATTGAAACTACTCTAGAGAATGGATGGATTTTAGCTTATTTGTGGTCTTAGTGAGGGGAATGAAGTCATGGAGAAGATGTATGGATCATAAAGCAAAATCAATATAGATACTCAGTTAAAGAAAAACATTTTATATTTGTGTCAATTGAAATGGAAAAGGAACTGTTCCTACTAAGAAAGATGAAACATTGCTGCTTATGAATTTTTATTTTCCTTGTTCTTTACTTTATTAATATGTTTTTAGTTTATTCATTTTGAAAATTACAGGATATTACAGTGCAAATATATGTTCCTTTTCATTTTGCTATTTCATTAATATTTACCAGCTATCCTTACCTGATCTCATAGCTTAACACAATGTCTGCTCTAGAATTTGGAGCTAAGGATAGGGTTTCTTTTGTTTCCTGAATTTTCACACAAAAACAAGAGGATCAACAAGAGCTTCTTGCATCCACAAATATGAACTAAAATGGGTACATAACAACTATTAAATGGTTTTTTTGGAGAAATATCACAGTTGGTCCGTGAAGTGACTCTAAGTACAAATCCAGAAAGAGTTCCCCAAAGGTATTAGTTGCTAGGTCATTTTTAAAAAATAACTTCTAAAACAAGATGACATAAATTATTTTCAATTAGAGAAAATCAAAGATTTGTAATTTCATTATGGAGGAGTGAAGTTAAAGCAATACCTTTCTTACGCCCAGAGTATAATCTCTCTTATGGCCTCCATCATCACCCAATCCAGAATGAGACAGGAAGCGTAAAACCAATTACCAACAATTTTATTTAGTCATTGCTGTTCCATAAATTATGAATATTCTCATGCTTCATTTCAAGGACACGTTTAGAAAACTTTTGTGCAACAAAGCTATCAAAGTTGCATGATTTTATTTATAAGTGTCAGATACAGTGTTTTCCAGTATGTCTATAATGCCATCAATAATATGGGTTCTGAAGCACACATTCCAGTTCAAGCTTCTTCATTTATAAACTTTGTGATCATGACTGTAATTTGTCTGGCTTTGTTTCATCATCAATATTACAAATAAGGTCATATGCATGTTTGCCTACTTCTTGGGAGAACCAAAAGATTAATCCATATTACAGAACCTTATAAGTTATTAACACACATGTGTAAGAGGCTTCCATTGCTACAATTATCTAAGAACAGTTATTCCAATTGGTTAGAGCCTAATACTCCTGCAGCCAGCAACTTGGGTTCATTTTCCTAGAGAAATGATTTATTCCTGAGAAACCTAGTAAATTTCTCTGAATCTCTACTTAACTCTTATGTTCATGCTGTTGGCTATGATGAAATCAAGTATGAAAATGTTGAAGATTCAATGCAAATGTTCTGACCCACTTGGAACAACAACTCAGGGTGCATGTCCCATTGACAGCTATTCAATAGCATCAGCTTTTCAGTAAAACTCAGCATCTTTTGGAATGCAGTGGTGTTATAAATCCTATCATCAGATAGGGATCTAGATTGATTGATTAGGTTATCTAGTTCACAATTATGATTTTGATTTCAAGCAGATTTAAATCAAACCGTCCAACACACACACATGCACACGCACACAAACACAGAGGAAGATATGGGTTATATGTAGCCCTCATTTCCAGAGCTGTTCATAAGCCTGTATTTAGAATTTACAACTTTCCTCCTCAACTAATCAGGCTGTATTAATTTTCATTTACTTTCAATCAGTATCTCAGCCTGTTGTTGCTCTTTATTGAGTGAGGTGATCCAAGCCTTTGTTTTAGATCTCTTGTTGGCCCCATCTGTATAGAATTGTTATAGAATTCCATTAACTTTTAACACTGAACAAGGTAATTCTGGAACATTATAAACCCTGGGTTGCACCTATGTACCTTCCTGTCCCCTCTATGTGGCAGCAATCCTATTTCACTCTGATGGTCATGATCAATCATACCAGACAGCTCTGTAAACCCTTTTTGTTCTGTTCATCTGTTGGCGTGAAGAGCCCAAAATGGCCAGTGACAATTTAGCTTCTGATTTAGTAGAACAAGGCCCTGCTATGCCCACTGGTGTGTTTTTCTCCCTTGTGTAATGAAACCTCTGAACTGAAAACCCAGGGTCATGGGGGAAAGGAAGCAGATATTTTGTGAGTAGACCATTGTGTAATAGGAAGAGGTGACACTCTAACTTCCTGCCCTTAGTTTCTGTGTCTATGAATATTGGATGTAGGAAAAACAACACCATAAATCAGTTGTGGTTCAAAGGATATCACTTTCATCTGGAGGTGATATTGGACAATTGTGTCATAACAAAGACATTAAGCATTTTGTCATTCTGTATGGTCAGCTGCTTCTGAGTTACTGATAAAAGAAAAGACCCACAACAACAATGTACATCAATATATTGCCTTTATTTATTCATTCCTTTGTTCATGTGTTTGTGTGTTTCTTGTTAATTGGTAAAGGGAATTCCTACATCAACAGCAACGTTAAATGGTGCTGAAAATAAATGGTGTCCCCTCAAAATTATGTTGAAACCTTAACCATTAAAGTGACTGTATTTAGAAGCAGGGTCTTTAGGAGGTAATTAAGGTTAAATGCATTAATAAAGGTGTGGCCTTAATCTTATAGGATTGGTGTCCTTATAAAAAGAGGGACACCAGAACTCTCTCATCCATGTAAAGACCTAGCAAGAAGGTGATTATCTACAAACTAGGAAGATAATTCTCAACAGAAAATGAACCTTGATGGCCCTTGATCTTGGACTTTTCAGCCTCCAAAACAGTGTGAAAATAAATGTCTGTTGTTTAAGCTACCCAGTCAATGGTATTTTGTTATGGGAGCCCCAGCAGACTAATACAAGTATTTAGCTTTATTATTGTTTTAAAATATGTAGTTTACCTGTGAGGTGGAAAAAGCAAAATCAAACTGAGAATATGACTCTTAGAAAGGGTAAAATGTCACCTTCACCATGGTGGAAGAAAGCAAAATGCCAAAAGGTGATTGTCTGGTCTTCTGACATACATTGTCATATTGATTCTCAGTTTTGGCATTGGTCCTGGAAAGTACATCAGTTAACATTGGTCAAGTGAGATCAAAGTAGCTGAACATGAATATAGTTTATACATCTTTAAAGCTACCATGATTAATGTGTTTTTTCTGTTCATGATCTCATTAAGTCCTTTCCAGGGTGGTTGGAAAGAATACTAGCTGATAATGCTATAAAAGTAATTTTGTGACCCTAATTACTAAGAAGCTCCTTTGAAGTGGGGGCATTTTTGTGAAGATTCCTGTAGAATACAAATTTTCCTACACTCAGAGTCAATTCTAAGAGCTCCATCCGCATAATTATTTTCCAAATCTCATGTCATCCACCATCCAATCAGGTTTCTTCTAAGTTCCTGACCATTCTATCAAAACCAAGAATCACTAAATACCATATCTCAAACCTTTCAATATTTTCAAGCGAAGCAGAGAACAGCTTCAGTAAACTGGGAAGAGTGTCACTTCTGCTGCCAAAAAAGTCTAAAAGTGGATTGAATTTTGGTATTCATAATCCTCTGATTCCTCATATAAGCCAATTTTCTAAAGATTATAGGTTCATTCTTTCCATATCCCTAAATGTCCTTTGAGAGGCTGTGAATTCAATTAACATCATAATTTAGCAACCCACAGAAGCAAACTCTGTCTGGGATTTGGCTTTTAGTCCAGTGGCTCTAAGAGATAAGGAAATCTTTCAGAGAAGGTATAGGAATTTTTCGGTTTTTCTGTCTGGATTTGAATAACAATAACAACAACAGTAAGGGGATTTGAACTTATCAAATTATTTATTTAATATTTCCTGTCCCACTGGAGTAAATCATTCTACTCTGCAGTCTTGAATTTTATTTCTTATTTTGTTGGCTCTCTAAATATTATTTTCAGTGAGTGCTCCTTCCAGGTGACCACTGATAATAACATAAGTGGTTTGTCATTTCCTATTGCATATCATGGACTGCCAGACACCCTTCCGTTAATGCTCATTAGAATTTATTTTGTTATTGCCTTTAGTCTCAACTGACTCAAATAACATACCCCAGATTCTCCTTATTTCTGTGAATGTCTTTGGCTTACAACAATTCCTTGTGTCAATTCCTGTGTTACGTTCTTGTATACATGAAAGAGATGAAGGGTTTAACTAAAGAACATGGGGCATTCAAAGAATATCCAGGAGGGCTACAGAATTAGGCAAGGGAAATGGGTAAGGATAAGGTAGGTTAAGTTGTAGCCAGGACCACAACAAAACCATGCTACAAACTGATCAATTGCTGATGATGCTGATTACTGGCTACCAAGCTTGCATTTCTTTCATCACCCCACTGCCTCTAGAAATTGCTTTGCATTTTTGACACTCTGCTCCTAGAATTTCAATGCTACTGCTACACCTTCTCTGCTTCTTAGCAAATATCTAGTGAGAAGACTGCAATGGGGACACCTGCTTAGCAAAAGTGACTGGGTAGACATTGTCAACTGTAGGAGACAGTATGTGTTTCCCTATTATTACCCATATAGTTTATGGACATATACAAATGATTGGTTAACTGAACACTCATTTCTGTCTCTTTTCCCTTGACCATTTCCTCTAAGTATTTTCAGTCCAAGCTTCTATTTGAATTAGAAGTGGCCATCTGAAATATTTTTAGCCAATGAGACATATGTTGAATTATGCTGATGGATTTCTGGGAATGTTTTTGCTTTTCCTGATAATAAAGGTAGTTTCAACTTATGTCCCTGCATTGCTTTGAATATGGGTATAAGGTCTGGATTTGTAGCAATAACTTGTGACTGTAACAAGAATAGAAAAATTACAGAGATGCAAACACTGATAATATCGAACCAGTGATTCAATGCTAGAAAAAACAAGGTACAGAATTCTTGTAATGTAAGAAAAATAAACCCCTGTTTGTTTAGGTTTTTGAACTCAAGTTTTCTATTACTTAAAACTGAACACATTTTAATGAATATAGTGGAGAATTCCCCAGATCCTAGGGAATAAATAAAATTCATTTCTATTTTCAACACTAAATATAATTAAATTGATACTGATTTACCCAAGTTTACATCTGAAATTGTTATTGAGAGTATTACAGATTCAGGTGGATAGTGTGTGAGTTGATGACAACTTCTTCCAAATACCTTTGGAAGTCTGATCCATAATGTACATACTTTTCCTATTAAACTCATGTAGGCTAACATATGGATAATAGTTTATATTTCTTAAATTTACTCTCCATTTCATGATGAAGCACAACCACTGCTTCATGTTTTCCCCCAGAAAGTAAGTAGATAAGACTAAATGTAACTAACAGGTTTTTAAATATAAAGTAATATGTAAAAGTAAGACAACATAGCAATCTACTTCTGTGACACTCAGCTAAGATAATCACAGATTCAAGACTCTACATGACAATAAACCTGTGTAAAAATTACAAAATTCAAATGCCACAAAACAAACTTAATATATTTGTGTTCTAATTTGTTGGCATCATTGAAAAACTGGTTGTAATCCAAATTCCTTTTGGGACCAGACAAGTAACATAAATGAGGCCAGGTATAAGAATGCATGTGTACATTGAAAGAATGGCTACACCTAAGGGGAATCAAAACCATATACTCTACCAAAGGAGGAGAAGCCAGTTAGCTCCAGCTCATATGATCATGCTGGAATCAAGCACATTTGTCAGATATTCTAACTGTCAACAGAAGCTGAACATTCCAGATTTCTAGGTGAATTTTTAATGTTTTTCAATTTTACTCAATTAAACAATAATTAGAATCTGTATCAGATTTTGGGTCAATAACTTGTGACTTTCACATCAAGGAAAGACAGTTACTGAGTAGAGTCCTTGTATTTTAAGGCTGGGAAAAGATACATTATGTAAAACAACATATACACACAGAAGATAATAAACAGAAATAAACAGAATCAACAGAAATACTCGATCAAAATGTTTTACTTTCAAGGACTTCCTAGTGGAAGTAATTACTAAGGAAGGCAGGAGTTTTGCTAAGTATGCAGGGATGATGCTATATACTAACATATTTTCAAATCAACTTTTAAATTACTTTCTACTAATGAAATACTGATGACATTATATTTACTTGTTCAATGTTTTATCATTAGAGGAATGCTAGTAACAAATAAACTCTCAAGTCCTAGTGTTATATAATAACATGAGTTAATTTCTTGTTTCTATTATGTCTAATTGACTCAGAAGTCAGGGATGAGAGAACTTTCCTTTACGTTATCATCCAGGGACCAAGTCTGACATAGGCTCCACAAGTTTCAACACGTAGCTTCCTTGGATGTTGATATTTACTCAAAAGGAGGGATGAATGTTTTTATGGGCCAAGATTGGTTGTATCATTCATTTATTCTCTTTGTACTCCATATTTTAGAACTGAATCCCAATGTCTCAACTGGGATACAAGAAGGATATTAAAATGTATTCAATGGCTGGACTGTGGCTTTCAAGCAACAACCTTACCATGAGCAAGGCAACATGAATAATCAGTGAATATTTAGCCATCACTGACACAGAGATCTAGATTTTATTGATTAAATATATTTCCACTGGCTTTCTTACGCCATATGTTTTGGCTATATTAACAATTAATTTATATACTTCAATAAAATGTGTTTTTTCACTAGTCATATGTAGTAATTTTACTGAATTATAATATTTAGGTACATTGGTTATATATAATTTTCCAAACTGTGTCCCATTCACTTCCATTTGACTTCATTGACTTCACCAGTATTTTATTGATTACCTACTATGTGCCAAGCATTGTGATGGTTTCAAGAGAAAGAAAAGTGTGTAAAAAAACCACCTGGGATAATTGTAGCTTTGGTAGATGAATTATATGCATTGATAGAGCATATACATGCTCACTAGAATGTAAAGAATTGAAGGAGGGAAACATGTAGAGACATGGTAATTAACAGTAATTAACAGTACACCTCAAAAGGCTGAAATGTCCCTGAATAAAGTGGGACTCTAACTCATAAATCTATTGACTTATGTCAACAGATCACGAAGACTTAGAAGTTGAAAGTACAAATACTTTAGAACAGGGGTCCCTAACCACAGGGCATGGACTGGTTCCCGTCTGCAGCCTGTTAGGAACCAGGCCACAGAGCAGGAGGTGAGTGGCAGGTGAGTGAATCTTCATGTGCCTCTCCCCATAGCTCGCATTACCGCCTGAACCATTCCCCCCACCTTCTGTGGAAAAATTGTCTTCCACGAAACCAGTTCCCAGTGCCAAAAAGTTTGGGGACTGCTGCTTTAAAAGATGAGAGAAACACATCATGGTAATAACAGGGGAAAATGTAAAAATCTACAGGAAATAGATCCTCCCCAAGGTAACCCTTGCTTTGTACCACCTTCTCTCCAAGCCAGCCATCCACCCATGGGAATACATTTACACACACACACACACACACACATGCACACACACACACACACACACAGAGAATACTGGATCTTTCAAATTCAGGGACAATTCAAATTTCAAAACAGAGGGGTGAAGGAGGTTTCACACAGCAGCCAGTTCACCTATCCTTCAACAGCAGAGTACAGATTCATTCTTAGAGAGGCTGAAGAACTAAGTGAGAAAAACCATAGGTAACTTTATATTGGATATGGGGTCTTCCACATGAAAAGTCAGGATCTTTGTATGCTGAGGGCCACCAGTTAATAAGTCTGACACCTGGACAGAGTTCCAATCAGCAGTCAAGCCTCATAAGACATGAAAAATAAAATTCAACATTAACTAACATGAAAAAGCAATCTCACAGGAAACAGAAGCCAAGGAGCAGAAGAAAAGTTCAATGAAATTATAAGCGGTATTCTGAGAGGTATAAGAGAATATACTGTCGTTTTTTTTGTTGTTGTTGTTTTAATAAGAAAGGACCACTTAATCTCTTTATGTCTCATTTGTGAAATGATCTCATAATGTAGCTATAAAGATTACATTAAAGAATATATATATAGTGCTTCCCTGGTGGCGCAGTGGTTGAAAGTCCGTCTGCTGATGCAGGGGACACAGGTTCGTGCCCTGGTCCAGGAAGATCCCACATGCCACAGAACGGCTAGGCCCGTGAGCCATAGCTGCTGAGCCTGCGCGTCCAGAGCCTGTGCTCTGCAACGGGAGAGGCCACAACAGTGAGAGGCCCGCATATCTCAAAACAAACAAACAAACAAAGTGTATATATATATAATATATATATATATATATATATATATATATATATATAACATACACTTAGAACAATATATATGTATAACATATTTAGAACAATACCAGGCACATAAAAAATGATACATAAATGTTAACTATTATTTTTAAGCCAAGGAATAGTGTGAACTACACGTTTATAATTACTCCATAAATTTTTAAGACTGAGGACAGTATTCTAATTAAATTAATTTTACAATCTGAAAATGAAATGGAGAAAACAACTCCATTTATAATAGCATCATAGTATAAAAATACTAAAATATTTAGTAATAAATTTAATAATGGCAGTATAGAGCTAGTACACTGAAAAGCACAAAAAAATTGCTGAAAAAAAATAAATAATTAAATACTGGAAAAGACACCCATGTTCATAGATGGCAAGATATAATATGGCTAAGATAGAAGGACTTCCCAAATTGATCAAAAAATACTACCCAATCCTTGTAAAAATCTCAGCTGCTTGTTTTTTTCAGAAATTTACTGACTGATCCTAATATTCAAACATAAATGAAGAGCTAAAATAATATTGAAAAATAAAAGAACAAGTTTGGAGGATTCAAACTTCCTAATTTCAAAACTTACTACAAATATACAGCAATCGAGAGTGTGGTACTGGCATAAGAATAAACAAAAAGATAATTGGACTAGAATTGGCAATACACCTATAAACCCTACATTTACAGTTTTTTTTTTAATTTTTAACATCTTTATTGGAGTAAAATTGCTTTACAATGTTGCATTATTTTCTGCATATAACAAAGTGAAACAGCTATATGTGTGTATATATATATCCCCATATCCCCTCCCTCTTGCACCTTCCTCCCACTCCCCCATTCCATCCCTCTAAGGAGTTACAAAGCACCGAACTGATCTCCCTGTGCTATGCAGCTGCTTCCCACTAGCTAGCTATTTTACATTTGGTAGTGTATATATGTCAATGCTACTCTCTCACTTCACCTCAGCTTACCTTTCCCCCCGACCCCGTGTCCTCAAATCCATTCTCTATGTCTGCGTCTTTATTCCTGTCCTGCTCCTAGGTTCATCTGAACCATTTTTACAAGGGTGCTGAGACAATACAATGAGGGAAAGAATACTCTTTTCAACAAATGTTGCCAGAACACCTGGACAATGACATGTAAAAGAATGAAGTGGAGCCCCTACCTAATTTTATTTATACCTCATATATAAAAATGAAAAAAAAATAGCTCTTAAATCTAAAGTTAAAAGGTAAACTATAAAACTCTTAGAAGCATAGGAGAAAATTGTTGTGGCATTCATTCAGGCAATAGTTTTTATGACACTAAAAGTGCAGACAACAAAATTAGATAAATTGGAATCCATAACTATTTTAAAGATTTGTGTTTCTAAAGACACCATAAAGAAAATAAAATGACAACTTATAAAAATTAAGAAATGTTTTGCAAGTCATATATCTCATCAGAAAACTACTTCTAGAATATACAAAGAACACTTATGACTCAACAATAAGGTGGCAACATAATTTAAAAATAGACAATGGATTTGAATAGATATTTCACCATAGAAGATATTCAAATGACCAGTAAGCACATGAGATACTTAAAGGTTATTAGTCATTAGAGGAATACAAATCAAAACCATAATGTGATAACTTATCATACTCACTAGGATGGCCAGACAATAACAAGTGGTGTGGAGAATGTGTAGTAATTAGAACACTCATACACTGTTGTGGGTAAGACTGTAAAATGTTGCAGCAACTTTGGAAAACAGTTTGACTGTTCTTAAAACTGTTAAACATAGATTTACCATACAGTCCAGAAATTACACTCCTAGGTACATGTCCAAGAGAATGAAAACACATGTCTAAAAAAGTGTATGCTAATGATCATGGCAGAATTATTCTTAGTAGCCAAAAAGTGGAAACAACTCAAATGAACATCAATGTGATGAATGGCTAAATCAAATATGATATATCCATTCAATGGAATATTATTTGGCAATGAGAAGAAATAAAGGATACATGCTACAATATGGATAAACCTTGAAAACATTATGCTAAGTGAAAAGAGCTATGCAGAAAAGGCCACAGCTGTATGATTCCATTATATGAAATATCCATAATAGGAAAATCCAATGAGAAAGAGAATAGAGTAATGCTTTCCCGGGACTTGGGGCAGAGGATAACTGGGAGTGAATGCTAAGGAGTATAGTTTCCTTGGGGGGTAACGAAAATGTTTTAAAATTAGGTAGTGATGATGGTTGCACAAATCTGTGAATACAGAAAAAACACTGAACTATACACTTTATTTTTTTCTTTTTTTATTTTTTATTTATTTATTTATTTATTTTTTGCTTTATAACAAATTTAATCAGTTATACATATACATATGTTTCCATATCCCCTCCCTTTTGCATCTCCCTTTAAGGGGTGAATGTTATGGTATGTAAATTACATCACAATAACCTTGATATAAAATAGTTTAAAATTAAATTAATCTTATTAGAATGAAGAACAATGATGCCAAGGCTTATCATGGAACAGAAGAGACACACAGAGAGAGAGAGAGAGAGAGAGAGAGAGAGAGGAATTTTAAGAAGAAAGAATCCTGAGCACAAGTTAGGAGTTATGGATGATTGGTGAATTGAATTAAAAATATGTTAATGTTCTTAGAAGACTCAAACCTTACATTACATAGGGCAATTCATCTGATATGTATTCATCATAAACCATGAAATAGAGCTGGTGATGGAAGAGTGGATATAGATGCTAGAACTTAAGGGATGGATGAAACTTTTTTAGATGCAAAAAAGCTCTTTGATGTAATCATGTTCACACATCTTATAAATGGTATGGCCAAAAGGGAACCCAAGTGATTCATATTCTGGTTCCAAGTTGACGCATGAATACATTAGAGCAGCGGTCCCCAACCTTTTTGGCACCAGGGACTCGTTTCATGGAAGACAATTTTTCCAAGGATGGGGCATAGGGGAGATGATTCAGGGGGTAATGCAAGAGATGGGGAGTAGTGGATGAAGCTTCTCTCACTCCCCTGTCGCTCACCTCCTGCAGTGCAGCCCAGTTCCTAACAGGCCTAGGACCAGTACAAGTCTGCGGCCTGGGGGTTGGAGACTTCTGTGCTAGAGTGTGATTATTTTCATCCACATACTGTATTTGTTTTTTAATTCCATTTCTGTATGTGTCACATAAACTAGTCAGCAATAACATAGAAACTAATCACATGTTCCAAATAATATGTTAAAATTAGAATGTACTTGAGCGACTCAAATGCCTTTCTAAAATTTAAAAGTAACATGCAATATTACACAGTTCTTTTTTTTATTTATTATCTTATTAATTTGGGGAGTAGTATGATGTTGGCATAAGATGATTTATTAGCTATAGTCCCATGCTACTTGTTTTGCATGATTCTATTATCTTCTTTCTGAATTATGACTTTACTCATTATTTTTCTATCATTTCAATAAATAATTAGATTTACTTCACTGCAAGTCTGCAAGGTCTTTTATTGCAAGTGACTTCTTCAAAGGATTATATGTAGATTCATTATCCTACAGTTACACTATTAAACTACACTTCTCCTAAATAAACCAGGTTTCAAAAAATGTCATATGATGCTTACAATATCTATTATTTATTATCTTCAGGTAAAAAAGCGATTTTTGCTTATTTGGCTATTTCTAATGCTAGTTCTTTAAATATGCTCTCTTCAGATTAGATCTAGAAGTCTAATATGAGAAAATAAGGACTTTGGGTAGTTAACCAGGTAAATGAGGCAAGATATACTTTTTAAACTATTAGTGTTAATACTACATATGTAACATTTCTTCTCCTCCTCTTCCTCTTTATCTTCTTCCTTCTCACCTTTTTTTCCTACTTCAACTATATAGTCAAACAGATTAAATGATCAGAATTCATGTGTGAAACCACTTCTAAGCATTCTCTTTATTTTGAACTTTAGAGTTTTCTCTAAGAGATACATTAGAAATATGAAGGATCATAAGAGACTTCTGCAAGCAACTATATGCCAATAAAATGGACAAGCTGGAAGAAATAGACAAATTCTTAGAAAACTACAGCTTTCCAAGACTGACTTAGGAAGAAATAGAAAATATGAACAGAGTAATCACAAGCACTGAAATTGAAACTGTGATTAAAAATCTCTCAACAAACAAAAGTCCAGGACCAGATGGCTTCATGGGTGAATTCTATCTAACATTTAGAGAAGAGTTAACACCTGTCCTTCTCAAACACTTGTAAAAAATTGCAGAGGGAGGAACACTACTAAACCCATTCTACGAGGCCACCATCACCTTGATACCAAAACCAGACAAAGATACCACACAAAAAAAGAAAATTACAGGCCAATATCACTGATGAACATAGATGCAAAAATCCTGAACAAAATACTAGAAAACAGAATCTAACAACATATTAAAAGGATCATATACCATGATCAGGTGGGATTTATCCCAGGGATGCAAGGATTCTTCAATAAACATAAATCAATCAATTTGATACATCATATTAACAAATTGAAGAATAAAAACCATATGATCATCTCAGTATAAGCAGAAAAAGCTTTTGACAAAGTTCACTGCCCAGTTATGATAAAAACTCTCCAGAAAGTGTGCATAGAGGGAACTTACCTCAACATAATAAAGGCCATATATGACAAACACACAGCCAACATTGTTCTCAATGGTGTAAAACAAGCATTTCCACTAAGATCAGGAATAAGACAAGGTTTCTCACTCTCACCACTATTATTCAACAGAGTTTTGGAAGTTTTAGCCACAGCAATCAGTGAAGAAAAAGAAATAAAAGGAATCCAAATTGGAAAAGAAGTAAAATTGTCACTGTTTGCAGATGACATGATATTATACATAAGAAAATCCTAAAGATGCCACCAGAAAACTACTAGAACTAATCAATGAATTTGGTAAGGTTGCAGGATACATAGTTAATGCACAGAAATCTCTTGCAATCCTGTGTACTAACAACAAAAGATCAGAAAGTGAAATTAAGGAAACAATCCCATTTACCATTGCAACAAAAAGAATAAAATACCAAGGAATAAACCTACCTAAGGAGGCAAAAACCTGAACACAGAAAACTATAAGATACTGATGAAAGAAATCAGGCATGACACAAACAGATGGAAAAATATACCATGTTTTTGGATTGGAAGAATCAATATTGTGAAAATGACTATACTACCCAAAGCAATCTACAGATTCAATGCAAAACCGATAAATTACCAACAGCATTTTTCACAGAATTAGATTAAAAAAATTTACAATTTGTATTGAAAGACAAAAGACCCCAAATAGCCAAAGCAATCCTGAGAAAGAAAAATTGAGCTGGAGTAAACAGGCTCCCTGACTTCAGATTATACTACAAAGCTACAGTAAGCAAGACAGTATGGTACTGGCACAAAAACAGACATATAGATTAATGGAACAGAATAGAAAACCCAGAGATAAAACCACACACCTATGGTCACCTAAACTATGACAAAGGAGGCAAGAATATACAATGGAGAAAAGACAGCCTCTTCAATAAGTGGTGCTGGGAAAACTGGACAGTTACATGTAAAAGAATGAAATTAGAACACGTCCTAAAACCATACACAAAAATAAACTCAAAATGGAGTAAAGACCTAAATCTAAGGCCAGACACTATAAAACTCTTAGAGGAAAACATAGGCAGAACACTCTTTTACATAAATCACAGCAAGATCTTTTTTGACCCACTTCCTAGAGTAAGGAAAATAAAAACAAAAATAAACAAATGGGACCTAATGAAAATTTAAAAGCTTTTGCACATCAAAAGAAAGCATAAATAAGACAAAAAGACAACCCTCAGAATGGGAGAAAATATTTTCAATGAAGCAAATGATAAGGGATTAATCTGCAAAATATACAAACAGCTCATGCAGCTCAATATCAAAAAACCCAAAAAACTAAAAACAAAACCACCCAATTGAAAAATGGGCAGAAGACCTAAATAGACATTTCTCCAAAGAAGACATACAGATGACCAAAAAACATATGAAAAGATGTTCAACGTCACAAATTATTAGAGAAATGCAAATCAAAACTACAATGAAGTATCATCTCACACTGGTGAGAATGGCCATCATCAAAAAATCTACAAACAATAAATGCCAGAGAGGTTGTGGAGAAAAGGAAACCCTTTTGCACTGTTGGTGGGAATGTAAACTGATACAATCACTATGGAGAACAGTATGGAGATTCCTTAAAAAACTAAAAGCAGAACTACCATATGACCCAGCAATCCCACTACTGGGCATATACCCAGAGAAAACAATAATTCAAAAAGAAGCATGTACCACAATGTTCATTAGAGCACTATTTACAATAGCAGGACATGGAAGAAACCTAAATGTCCATCAACAGATGAATGGATAAAGAAGATATGGTACATATATAAGATAGAATATCAGTCAGCCATAAAAAGGAAGGAAACTGGGTTATTTGCAGAGACATGGATGGACCTACAGACTGTCATATGGAGTGAAGTAAGTCAGAAAGAGGAAAACAAATACTGTATGCTACCACATATATATGGAATTCAAAAAAATGGTTCTGAAGAACCTAGATGCAGGACAGGAATAAAGACACATACATAGTGAATGGACTTGAGGACATGGGGAGGGAAAAGGGTAAGTTGGGATGAAGTGAAAGAGTGACATGGACATATATACACTACCAAGTATAAAATAGATAGCTAGTGGGAAGCAGGCGCATAGCACAGGGCGATCAGCTCCGTGCTTTGTGTCCACCCAGAGGGGTCGGATAAGGAGGGTACGAGGGAGATGCAAGAGGGAGGAGATATGGGGGTATATGTATATGTATAGCTGATTCACTTTGTTATACAGCAGAAACTAACACATCATTGTACAGCAATTATACTCCAATAAAGATGCTACAAAAAAACAAACAAGCAAAAAAAAAAAAAAAACAAAGTCTACAGGGAAAAAAAATAGGCAGAGATCCTGTCCACAGGAACACATATATGCAGAGTCTCTGCATTTTTTCCATGCAAGATTCCTATTTCCTTTGTATTTAATAAGGCTGTAACCTTGTGTTCACTGACCCTTGTTTTTTGTTTGGTTGGCTCTTAGGAGAACTATATTTTCGGGCCAGCAATCTTAATATAGAACCTGCACTCCTGATTGTATAAGACATTTTTGAATGATGACATAAGGAACAATGCCAGCAGTTGTGTCTTTAACCATAAAACCTATAAACCACATATAAATAAATGTATATACATTCTTCTTTGATTGAAGGTTGAATGGGTTTTCCATATCCTTGCTAAGAATAGCATCATCACTTCATCAAGACACATCTACAACTAGATTCTATCACCATGTATGAACACAGTGGAAGTGAAGGCAGCTCTAGAAAATCACAAATGTAATTAGATGTCCTTGGACCCTCAATATATCATTGTGTCTTTTTCTTTAGCCAAAAGTAAATCACATCTGCCTCTACACCAAACCATTTCTGGTCCCCAAACACGACCAGGATGCTAGCAAACACCTGCCTTCTCATCTCAGTTACTGAGATTTCATTTGTTTGGAGAAAATGACTGCAACACATGAGCTTTCCCTCTCTACTTCTCTCTCCCCCCAAAATGCTCATTTATGGAGGAACAGGTTTCAGTCTCTAAATGATTACTCTACGCTTGGCAGGTGGAGATTGCAGTGCCAGTTACGTTAATGGTTTCTGAGGTGACACTGAGGCTTTGGAGGCCACTTGGCAGAACAGCTAGCAGGAAACTAATGAGTATCCCAGCATGACCCTGGCCCATTAAAAGGGGGGTGTTGTGAGGAGCGGAGGAGAGAAATAAATTAGAGACTTCAGCCTGTGGTAAGAATATCAGTGAAGGCCCTTAATGGAGTCTAGAAAAGAAAATTAATCACCCATAATGATTGGGGTGTGTGGGAATATTTGATTTAATACGGCTTATAAATATTTTTCTACAGAATGATGCATGGCATCAGAGAAAGCTGAGAAGCACAATCTGAACTTGATTTAATCATGAGATGAGCAGAGTGGTGGAAGTGACAACAATTATAGGAATATGTACTTGGGGAAGGCATTCTTTTCCTATTGCACTTGTGGTAGTCTTGGCTAAAAAAAGTATAGAATTCTGCTCTGAAGAATCTACCTTGGAAATCATGATCTTAAGTATTGGAGATAGTCAATTAACAATTGGCAGATTAAAATATACTTACAGATGCACTAACCTAATATCGAGTTTCTAGTAAGAATGAACAATGGAAACATAAATTTCATAGTCACTGGGCTCAGACATCACATGTTAATCGTCCAAGTAAAATAATAAGAAAATAAAACTTTAAATGTTGAATAATTAAGCTGATAGAAAAAAAAGGTGTTTTCAGAAGAAATCAGGTTTTTTTCTTTTATAAGTTTTAACAGGAGAAAGAGATGTTAGAAAAAAATATTCATATGATTCATAGGAAATAGAAAGTCACCCTGCTGTAGGGAGAAACAAACAAGCAAAACAAAAATATAGTACTGGTTATTAGACGTCATGAGTTGAAGAACTAATTCTTTAGTTAAGTACCTCCCTGACCTTTTATCAAATCAGTTAATTTTCGTTTCTCTCAGTAGTCTCATGCTTAACCTGAGTCTATATTTCCCAGTCCCTCAACTGAAAAATTAATCAAGATTAATGCTTAAAAATTTACAAGTTTAAATTTATTATAGTCTTAATACAGAATAACAGATGGGAAATTATACAGGGGAGTGACTCCCATAATAACTTACCAAGCAAGGATTCTGGTCCCTTTCCAATTGTGCAGACCATTTTGGCAAAAGCCAGAAGCTGTTTAGGGAGATAAATAAATATGACCCTCCATTTCATTGACACTTCATAAGCATCAGGTCTTGGGAAGCTACTTAATTTCTTTCTGCTTTATTTCTATTATCTGTTTTTAAAAGGTGATAATGAGTAGCATTAGTCTGAAATATTATAAAATGTAGGAGAATTAGTAAACTAAAAATTACTTTGGAATGGAATTCTTTCACAAAAGAAAGGCACCAAAATAAGTAGTGCAAAGTCAAAGGAATCTAATAGTTTAACAACAAAAAATGAGAGAGGTCAGATTGGAGCTCTGCCTTTCAAGGAGCAGAGTGGGAAATTCTCACTCCTTGGAGGCACTTGAATAATCAGATCCAGACTCACCATCACTAACACCCATGGTATCTCTTCTATTATCCACTGCTGAATGGTGCCAAACTACATCAAAATGTAGTGTCCGTTTGTTCCATTTATTTACAAAACAGCAATAGAGTCACAGATGTGGAAAACAAGCTTACGGTTACTGGGAGGGAAAGGCGGGAGGGATAAATTGGGAGATTGAGATTGACATATACACATTACTAAATATAAAGTTGATAACCAATAAGGACCTACTATATAGCACAGGGAAATATTTTCAGTATTGTGTAATGACCTACATGGAAAAAGAATTTTAAAAAGAGTGGATATATGTATATGTATAACTGATTAACTTTGCTGTACAGCAGAAACTAACACAACATTTTAACTCAATTACACTCCAATAAAAAATTAAAAAATAAGATTAAAAAATAATAAAATAAAATAGGGAATATTTAAAGAAAAAAAATGCAGTGTCATTCCCATCCTAACCGCTACTTCAGAAGAGGGAACCAGAACATGGGATCAGACTCTGTACTCAGTCTACTTGACAAAAATTGGTGAGCAGCTCATTCCATCAAAGCAAAGGGGGTAGAAGACAGATTTTACACAGAGGAAATGATTATTTCACTTGTGATAATCATTTTAACCTTCTCTTGGATTATTTTGACTTCTCTTTTTTAGATTCAGGATTTGATTCTTCCAACTTCTGAACATTTCAAGAGCTATTTTCTTTATTTTATATCCTTTTAATCTAATTAACTGTGTCTCACCAGGAAACAATCAATTATGTAATTTTGTATATACTTATATACTTTTATATATACTTATATATACTTATTTTTACTGTGAAAATTTCTATGTTACCCATGTTTGTAATTTTATAAAGCTGTTTAGGGAAATCAGCATGTATCCAAATCCATCACTGTTTAGTGGGATAATGATTTGAGGGCGAGAGGGAAAAGATGTGCTCATTTTGCTACATCCTCAACATTAAATATTTTAATGCCTTAATTTTGACCAAAACCAAAAAATGGTGATTTCTATTTTATTTTAATTTTCAGGCCTTTAAGCACTAGTGGGAACAAATTCTATAAGTTTATCTAGCCATCTGTATTCTTTATTTTATATATTGATATTTTATATTCATGGCTGTTAGAATTTTTTAAATAAGGAGATAGCTAGAAGATGTTCTCATTTTATTTAAGGACCCATAGCATTCTGAAAAACTTATTTTGGGGAACCATCTTGTGCCATCGAATGCATGATATTTGTGTGTGCAGAAGCAGGTAGTGTGTTCCATTTGTAGTTTAAGAAAATCTTATAACAGCCTAATAAACTGTAAACACTTTTCCCCATCATTCCTTTAGTATTTATATCCTTGTGTTGGAAGATTGTATAGGGTCCACAGTAATGGTGCAATTAACTATACATTCATCTGCAAACTCACTTTTTGATTTTTCAACTTATGTTTGACTGTTCATAACATGACCTTCCATAGTCTTGTCACAAGTGAATGCAGACATTTGTAAGATTGGGTTCAGGAAATGGACTCTTAGATGAGTAAAAGAAAACTCTGAGAGGAGATGCAAAAAGCAAAATCTGTTAATGCTTGGAATGCATAAGGGGAGCTTATCCCTTTCCTGTGGGTTCACCACGTCCTTCTGTAGTGAAAAATTATGTGCCAGGTCAACTACATTTGTTGTGATCCATATAAGACAAGACAAGCATTCAGCTCTTGACTAGAAAAGTTTTGTGATTAACTCTTCTTCAGTTTATAAGAACCAGAATGCTTATAAAGAATCCTGAAATAAAAGACATATTATGAAGCAATGATGCTCAGTATTTATAATTTCCATTTTATTCTATACGACCCTTTTAGCATATTGAAATTTCTGAAGAAGTTGCTACTAGCCGATGACCTAGAAAAATCATGTAATGCTGAGAAAGAAGGAAGTGTACAGTTTATCTTTTTTAGCTCTCTCATTTTAAAATATAAGAAAAACATGATTGAGACTGACATATACACACTACTATATATAAAATAAGTAACTAAAAAGGACTTATCATATAGCACAGGGAATTCTAGTCAATAATAAACTTTTGGGAAAATAATCTAAAAAAGAATGGACATATGTATATGTATGAGTGATTCACTTTACTGTACACCTGAAACTAACACAACATTGTAAATCAACTATACTCCAATAAAAATTAAAAAAAAGGAAAAGAAAAGAAAATGAAAGATGGGATGATAGTCTAGGGTGACACAGCAAGGTAGATGCAGACCAGACATTGACACAAATATTTCTGATTTTCAAAACAGTGACATTTCTACCCCACCACATTATTTTGTTTCTGGTATATATACATTAAAGTAACAACTATTACTGAGCAGCTATTACGTGGTAATAATATGAATAAGGCACCATCTTCTTTTAATTTAATTTCTTCAAAAAAGTGTAAACTCTACAACCAGAAATTATCAGGTAGTGGAATATGTCACGATTTTCTGGTATTTAACTAGGTCACTAAATAATCATTGAGTGGAACAAGTTGCACTTTCTACTGAAGTGTTTTGGTGGTCCATAATGCAGGTCCAAGCAAATGTCTGTAGGTTATTTTATTTTTTATTTTTTGGTATGCGGGCCTCTCGCTGTTGTGGCCTCTCCTGTTGCGGAGCACAGGCTCCGGACGCGTAGGCTCAGTGGCCATGGATCACGGGCCTAGCCGCTCCACGGCATGTGGGATCTTCCTGGACTGGGGCATGGGTCCCCTGCATCGGCAGGAGGGCTCTCAACCACTGTGTCACCAGGGAAGTCCTGTACGTTACTTTTGCACAGAATGTTAATGTAATACATGTTGGAAGACATTAATTTCTAGAAGTGTCAATCCATTCTCCATTTCACAGAAACTATAATGCATCTTCCATAATCCAGTCACTCCATAAGTAAGCAACTAATTTTCCTAAAGGGGATTTAGTCACCTTTCTGTTTTTATCATCTGGATGAAACCTCATTTAGCAGTACCAACCAGGAAGGATCATTTTGCACCTTTATTTCTAAGTCTCTGCGTGGAAAGGCCATTACTTATTTCCTTTTAACAAAAGTGACCAAACTGGATACAGGGAATTCCCTAAGCTCCAGGGAACTTTACAGGAATGAACTGCCCACTTACAACTCAGGCTGGTTTAGGAAGCTGACCTCACCTTCCATCATCATGATCTTCTAGTCACCTTTGCAATGAAGTGTGACAACAGCACCCACATAGCAAAGGGAGATCAGTTCAATGCTTTGTGACCACCTAGAGGGGTGGGATAGGGAGGTGGTAGGGAGACACAAGAGGGAGGAGTTATGGGGATATATGTATATGTATAGTTGATTCACTTTGTTATACAGAAGAAACTAACACACCACTGTAAAGCAATTATACTCCAATAAAGATGTTAAAAGAAAAAGCATGTGAAAATATATTTGATTATGGGGCCATTAATTTGTCCTGCTGTCTATGTGATGCTCTCCATATGTTATGTGCCCTTCTGCTCTAAGGTCTTTCCTGATGAGGACTTCTTTTACAAGGTGGAGGTCTGGTGGGCACCCTTTTCCCTGCTCTGTCCTTGATGTCTAACATCATTCCAACATTTTATTTGTGCATGAAAGAGTGGAATGTCATGGAATTACCTCCTGAAGTTGTGAATTTTTGTATACTCTCCAGAGGTATCTGCCAAGCTTTGGCTTTTAAGGACCTAGTCAATGAATTTAAGAACAGTATTACCAAAAATTCATTTTAGCATATGGAAATAAAAAAGGAAAAGTCTCCATTACTTTTACAAAATGGTCTAAGAGAATATGCATGGGCTAAAAGGAACATGACTATATAGATTGCTATTTATTACCCCATCAGACAAATAAAATTTGCATAATAATGTAGTAAACTGAAGGAAAAAATAAGTAAATAACCTTCAAACCTAAGTTTTTAAAAATATATACCATATATGTTAGTATATAATGATATCATTTCAGTATATTTTTTATCCAAAAGACTTTTCAACCCAGTGTTTGTGAATACTCTAATCCTACACCTAATTTATTCAGCTGAATATTAATAAATAGCATATTATTTTCTAGGGTTTACCTAGATAGAGAGTGGGGTGAGCAGAAGGTGAATACCTATGGTTTCTACTTTTAATATCTCCCTATGTGGCATAATGAACCTTAAAAAATATATGATGAATAAATATACATTATAGATTGGGGAAACAGATATATTGTTCTCTAAATATTTGTGTAAGTGATATAATACAGGTATTCACAAAGGGGTGTGGAGTATTCAGAGGATGGAGAATGAACCCATACCCCATACAAGAAGAAAAATTTTGTGCTAATACTTGAAAAAGGAGCAAGAATTTTAAAAGGAAGGAAGAGTGGTGCATGGAGGTGATAATTCCAGTTCTTTGTGGGTTAGAGAGATGACTGAAGTCTTTTACCAAGGCCAGTTTCCTGGTTCTGACGATTCTATTCTAGTTATGTAAGATGGTAACTTTGGGGGAGGCTGGATGAGGGACATAAGGAAGATGGAATATTTGGGGGACTTTTTCTATACTTTTAAATGTAGCTCTAAATATATGTTTAATAAAAGATGAAAAGAGACTTTGTGTCATTAATTGTAGTAGGCAGAATCCTAAAATGGCCCCCAAGATTTCCCACTCCCCCAGGTACAGGGCCTGCATAATCCATGGGACTCTGAATATGATGGCTTTTACTCCCATAATAGCTTATGTTATTTGGCACAGTTGATCTTAAAATAAGGAGATTATCTAGGTGGGCCTGGCTTGATCACACATGCCTGTTAAAAGCAGTGAGCTTTATCTGGGTAGTAACATGGAAAAAGGTCAGAGATTAAAAATATGAGAGAGGGATTTTATGCATTTTTGTTGGCTTGAAGATGGAGGGGACCATGTGTCAAGTAATACATACAACTTCTAGGAGCTGAAAGCACCCCCTCGGCTGACAGCCAGCAAGGGAACAGGGATCTCAGTATTAAAACCATGAGAAAAGAATTCTGCCAATAGCAAGAATGAGATTGGAAGTGGATACGTCTCCAAAGACTCTAGACAAGAATTCAGCTAGGGTAACACCTCAATTTTCACTTCACACTACGTTGGGTAAAGAATACAGAAGTTCTGAGCTAAAATTCTCACTTAAGTTTACAGTTATGAGTTATACAACAATAGAAAATATATCTTGCCTAAATAGAATACCAAAATTCTCTTGGAGAAAACATTATCTCCCAAAGTTATTACATCTTTCTCAACCCACAATAACTCCCCCTGATGGTTCTTACACAACAAGTAGCCAATGGTTCCAAACATTCAATCTATGATTATTCAGTCTGCTACAAACACTGTCTTTCTCTTACTTAGTACTTCAGGTAAAGCTTGTTCAGTAACTACATCATATTACCACTGGTGATATGATATTCTGGTTTCAAGAAAGAAGGGGTAAAAAAATATTTTCTAAGACCTCAAAAAATTTGTTTCTTGAAAGTAATCACTGAAAAAATGAAAGATCAAGAGACAGGCACCAAAGTGTTATCATTATGAAACAAGGAAAGATCAAATTTCTATACCATAGTATAAGAATGTGGATAGCACATAGAGGAGTGTTGAATCCACTGGCAGAGGGAGTTTAGGACTATGTGCCCATAGAGAAAGACAGTGATAAACTGCAACTCTCAGAAATAGAAACACCAGACACCAAGAAATGTAGGTTGATACAGAAGACCAAAAAAGGATAACATAAAGTTAATACAAAGAGCAATTAGACCCTTCTATAACCATCCTTCCCCATTTAGTTAGGCAATTAGTCTCTCATTCCAGATACATTCACTGGAGAGATTAATGCAGACACTCTGAACTCAGGACAACAAGACATGAAGAAATTGAGCTGCCCAACTAAAAATAGAGGGTTATGACCCCTGTGTAAGAGGCTGAAAGATTCTTCTCCGCAAAGACATCAGTTCCAGACAAAGTAACAAAACAATATTTTACATTTTCTAAAGAAAATCCAGCTAAACACCTGACTACCCTACCAATCAAAAGTCTCAGTCCAATTAGTATTTTTGTTTCACACTCTGAAAAACAAATGCACAGTAAAATTAGCAGGGTTTTTGAAGAAAGCCTCCAGTAAGAAGTCAGAGGTCAATACAAAAAAACAGGGAATAGTTTATCAGAGAAAATGCAGAGAACAGAAGAAAACTTCAATATACCATCACTGATAATCTCTGAAAGATAAGAAAAAAATATTTATTTATAAGAATGAGAAGCTAATACAATAAAAAAATAAGAAATATTTCTTTTAAATTTAAAGAATGATAGCTTTTTATTTATTATTATTTATTTTTTACTGCTTACTAATCACATCGCAAACCTTATGCATTTCTTTTTTATTAACATCTTTATTGGAGTTTAATTGCTTTACAATAGTGTGTTAGTTTCTGCTGTATAACAAAGTGAAACAGCTATACATATACATATATCCTCATAACTCCTCCCTCTTGCATCTCCCTCCCACCCTCCCTATCACAGTGTCTAGGTGGACACAAAGCACCGAGCTGATCACCCTGTGCTATATGGCTGCTTCCAACTAGCTATCTATTTTACATTTGGTAGTGTATATATGCCATGCCACTCTCTCACTTCATCCCAGTTTACCATTCCCCTTCCCCAAGTCCTCAAGTCCATTCTCTATAAGTGTGTCTTTATTCCTGTCCTGCCCCTAGGTTCTTCAGAACCCCTTCTTTTTTTAATTCCATTTATATGTGTTAGCATACGGTATTTGTTTTTCTCTTTCTTACTGACTTCACTCTGTATGACAGCCTCTAGGTCCCCACCCACCTCACTACAAATAACTCAATTTCATTTCTTTTTATGGTTGAGTAATATTCCATTGTATATATGTGCCACATCTTCTTTATTCATTCACCTATTGATGGACACTTAGGTTGCTTCCATGTCCTGTCTATTGTAAATAGAGCTGCAATGAACATTGTGGTACATGTTTCTTTTTGAATTATGGCTTTCTCAGAGTATATGCCCAGTAGTGGGATTGCTGGGTCGTATGGTAGTTCTATTTATACATTTTTTGAGAAACCTCTATACTGTTCGCCATAGTGGCTGTATCAGTTTACATTCCCACCAATGGTGCAAGAGGGTTCCCTTTTCTACACACCTTCTCCAGCATTTACTGTTTGTAGATTTTTTGATGATGGCCTTTCTGACTGGTGTGAGGTGATAACATATTGCAGTTTTGATTTGCACTTCTCTAATGATTAATGATATTGAGCATCCTTTCATGTGTTTTTTGGCAATCTGTATATCTTCTTTGGAGAAATGTCTACTTAGGTCTTCTGCTCATTTTTGAATTGGGATGTTTGTTTTTTTGATAGTGAGCTGCGTGTAAATTTTAGAGATTAATCCTTTGTCATTTATTTAATTTGCAAATATTTTCTCCCATGCTGAGGCTTATCTTTTCCTCTGGTTTATGGTTTCCTTTGTTGTGCAAAAGCATTTAAGTTTCATTAGGTCCCATTTGTTTATTTTTGTTTTTATTTCCATTTCTCTAGGAGATGGGTCAAGAAAGATCTTGCTGTGATTTATGTCATGGAGTGTTCTGCCTATGTTTCCTCTAAGAGTTTTATAGTGTCTGGCCTTACAATTAGGTCTTTAATCCATTTTGAGTTTATTTTTGTATATCGTGTTAGGGAGTGTTCTAATTTCATTGTTTTACATGTAGCTGTCCAGTTTTCCCAGCACTGCTTATTGAAGAAGCTGTCTTTTCTGCATTGTATATTCTTACTTCCCTTACCAAAGATAAGGTGAACATATGTACGTGGGTTTCTCTCTGGGCTTTCTATCCTGTTCCACTGACTTAATTTTCTGTTTTTGTGCCAGTACAATATTGTCTTGATTACTGTAGCTAGGTGGTATAGTCTGAAGTCAGGGAACCTGATTTCTCCAACTCCGCTTTTATTTCTCAAGTTTGCTTTCGCTATTCAGGGTTTTTTTTGTGTGTTTTCATACAAACTGTGAATATTTTTGTTCTAGTTCTGTGAAAAATGTCATTGGTAGTTTGATAGGAATTGCACTGAATCTGTAGATTGCTTTGGGTAGTGTAGTCGTTTCCACAGTATCGATTCTTCCAATCCAAGAACATGGTATATCTCTCCATCTGTTTGTATCATCTTTACTTTCTTTCATCAGTGTCTTATAGTTTTCTGCATACAGGTATTTTGTCTCCTTAGGTAGGTTTATTCCTAGGTATTTCATTCTTTTCATTGCAGTGGTAAATGGGAGTGTTTCCTTAATTTCTCTTTCAGATTTTTCATCATTAGTGTATAGGTGTGCAAGAGATTTCTGTGCATTAATTTTGTATCCTGATACTTTACCAGATTCATTGATTAGCTCTAGTAGTTTTCTGGTAACATCTCTAGGATTCTGTATGTATAGTATCATGTCATGTCCAAACAGTGACAGTTTTACATCCTCTTTTCTGATTTGGATTCCTTATCTTTCTTTTTCTTCTCTGATTGCTATGATTAAAACTTCTAAAATTTATGTTGAATAACAGTGGTGAGAGTGGGCACCCTTGTTTTGTTCCTGATCTTAGTGGAAATGGTTTCAGTGTTTCACCATTGAGAATGATGTTGGCTGTGGGTTTGTCATATATAGCCTTTATTATGTTGAGGTAAGTTGCCTCTATGCCTACTTTCTGGAGGGTTTTTCTCATAAATGTTGTTGAATTTTGTCAAAAGCTTTTCCTACATCTATTGAGATAATTATATGGTTTTTCTCCTTTAATCTGTTAATATGGTTTATCACATTGATTGATTTGTGTATATTGAAGAATCATTGCATCACTGGTGTACACCCAACTTGATCCTGGTGTATGATTCTTTTGATGTGCTGTTGGATTCTGTTTGCTAGTATTTTGTTGATAATTTTTGCATCTATGTTCATCAGTGATACTGACCTGTACTTTTCTTTTTTGTGTGACATCTTTGTCTGGTTTCAGTATCAGGATGATGGTGGCCTCGTAGAATGAGTTTGGGAGCACTCCTCTCTCTGCTATATTTTGGTAGAGTTTGAGAAGGATAGTTGTTAGCTCTTCTCTAAATGTTTGATAGAATTCGCATGTGAAGCCATCTGGTCATGGGCTTTTGTTTTCTGGAAGATTTATAATCACAGTTTGAATTTCAATGCTTGTGATTGGTCTGTTTACATTTTCTATTTCTTCCTGGTTCAGCCTCAGAAGGTTGTGCTTTTCTAAGAATGTGCCATTTCTATCAGGTTGTCCATTTTATTGGCATATAGTTGCTTTTAATAGTCTGTCATGTTCCTTTGTATTTCTGCATGTCAGTTGTTACTTCTTTTTCATTTCTAATTCTATTGATTTGAGTCCTCTCCCTTTTTTTC
This sequence comes from Mesoplodon densirostris, assembly GCF_025265405.1. Classification (NCBI taxonomy): domain Eukaryota; kingdom Metazoa; phylum Chordata; class Mammalia; order Artiodactyla; family Ziphiidae; genus Mesoplodon; species Mesoplodon densirostris. The sequence continues at coordinate 17,846,550 of NC_082664.1, forward strand.
TTGATGAGTTTGGCTAATGGTTTATCATTTTTGCTTATCTTCTCTAAGAACCAGCTTTTAGTTTTATTGATCTTTGTTATTGTTTCCTTCATTTCTTTTTCAGTTATTTCTGATCTGTTCTTTGCAATTACTTTCTTTCTGCTAATTTGGGTGATTTTTGTTCTTCTTTCTCTAATTTCTTTAGGTTTAAATTCAGGTTTTTATTTGAGATTTTTCTTGTTTTTTTGAGGTAGGATTGTATTGCTATAAACTTCCCTCTTAGAACTGCTTTTGCTGTATCCCATAGGTTTTGGGCTGTCGTGTTTTCATTGTCATTTGGTTCTAGGTATTTTTTGATTTCTTCATTGATTTCTTCAGTGATCTCTTGGTTAGTTAGTAGTGTATTGTTTAGCTTCCATGTGTTTGTATTTTTACAATTTTTTTTCCTGTAATTGACATCTAGTCTTGTCACATAACTTTAAAAGACCAGAGGCAAAAGTCCTAAATTATTCTGGGGTTTAGGGAAATACCAAATATCCTATGAGGAACTGGAATCCAGTGGAATAATGCTTCCAAAATTCCAAAAGGAAATGTTCTTCAGTCCAGAAATGTACAGACTGATATATTACCAATGACCATAAGTAGACAGGAGAAATGTTTTTCTGACTGTTCTGGTCTCAAATAATGTATCTCTTGCATTTATAACCTTCCCCTCTCTCCCAAGAAGCTACTGGTAGATGTGCTTCAGTAAAATGAAGAACATCTGGGATCCAGGAAAGATGGCATCTCACCCAGTGGAAAGACAGAGTTGTTCTAGGACAGCACATTTAAGATCCACTAATTTTGACTGCAGCAGGAATGTAAAGACCTCCAGCAGGATAACCCCCAGCAAAATGTGGAAAAGCCAGTACCCCACTAACTGTTACAGAGCTAAAGAAAACAATACAGAAGTTAAAATGAAGGAAAGCAAAACAACACAAGAACTGTACAAGAAAGAAAATATAATTATTGTTCATTACCTGGCTTAAGAATGAGACATAATTACAGTCATCAGATTGAATAGAGATGTTTAATTATATGTGGAGGAAGGGGAGTGGTGGGAGGTGTAAAGAGAGCAAACATCTGCATACACAATCATAGGGAGTTGATAGTTAGTATCTAAATAATTGAATCAAGAAATAGTAATATAAACACATTATACAGAAATGTGTTAAATAACGAAAAAGCTAAAATTGAATAGAACCATTGCTTCTGGAAAGTGGAACTGAGGACTGGCAAGAAGCAAAGCAGATAATTGCTATTTTTTTGCTTCTGTAAAGTGAGGATTTTTAGATGTTTTGCTTTTTAAAATCAAGCACATGATAACATTTTTTTAAATAGTTAAAATAAACAATTAAATAAAAGACCATGCACTTCAATATATATTGTGAAAACAAAAGCAAAATAAATGGGCACTGAGCATAGCATCATGTTTTTTTTTTTAAATCTCTGATCTATCATGGCTCTTCACCCCCACTATTAATCACATATGTCAGCAGAGGCGTTTGTAGTTAATGCCTGCTCCTGTCTAACACAGTGCATGTTGAAGTAGAAAGAACAAGGTATTGGACTCAGTTTCACGTGTTCTGGCTGAGATGCCACTGATCTGTGGCTGTGCCTGGAGAGTGAAAGTCTTGCCTAGTTTCCTCATCTACAAAGTAGGGTCAATAATACCCACCTCTTCAATTTGTAGTGAAAATCAAATTAATTTCACATAAAAAGTGCCTAAAGAGTTACTCGTTATTTGTTGGCATTCTGCTGTCAAGTGTGACTCACCTAGCAGCATTTTTTTCATCTGCAACCCATGCATTTCTACTACCAACTTGACCTTGAAAGTGTTACCTTTTTCAGTGTTTGGAATTACAAAGGCTTAAATCAGTTAACTGATTCAAACATTTGCCAACTCAATCTGTTGTTAGATCAATTAATAGGTTTTTTTGCTTATTTATATTAATTTTTTAGCATGTCAAGTTCCTGGTTTGGTTGATTTTTCTGGTTTTTTTTTTTTTTACTGCTTCCATTGACAAGTTCAGTAGAATGACCTGGTAAAGTTAACAAATACAGCTAGGCTCAGGCATGCTCTAATAGATTATTCTTTAATCATTTTGTCTCAGTATCAATAGTTTATTTCATAAACTTGTGATAAATATACTTTTCAATGTATCTTGCAAAATAAACATTTTTTCCTATGAAATGTCTTTTAGAATAGCAGAATTATTTTCACTAAGAATTATCTTCCCAATGTATCATTTTATATTAGGCATTTACTTAATAGAAGCTGCTTCTAAGTGAATTTGTCTTCAAGAATTGTATTTCATTGAATGAATAGACCATTTTAGAAAATGCTTAAAGATGTATTGTTCAACCAGGTATTTCTCTAAACAATACTCAACCAGGTATTGTAACTTACTGTTATGGACTGGATTATGTGACACCCCCCCTCACTGAAAATTTGTATGTTGAAGGTTTAACCACCAATGTAACTATATTTGGAGATTTGGGCCTCTAGGGAGGTAATTAAGGTTTAATGAAGTCATAAAGGTGTGTTCTAATTTGATAAGATTAGTGTCATGGTAAGAAGAGGAAGAAATATCCATTCTCTCTCTTTCTCTCTCTGCCATGTGAGGAGAGTGAGAAAAAAAGCTATCTGTAAGCTGGGAGTAGGACCCTCACCAAAAACTTGATTTGCAGATGTAATACACAGCATGCTGACTATAGTTAATAATATTGTATTGTGTACTTGAAAGTTGTTAAGAGAGTAGATCTTAAAAGTTCTCATCACAAGGAAAAAAATGTTACTATGAGTGCAGATGGATGTTAACTAGACTTATTTTGGTGATTATTTTATAATATGTACATATATATAATCATTATGTTGTATGCCTGAAACTAATATAGTGCTATACATCAATCATATCGCAAAACAACAACAAAAAAGAAACTGAATTATCTGGCACCTTAATCTTGGATTTTTAGTTTCCAGAATGGTGAGAAAATATATTTCTCTCATTTAAGCCATTCCAGTCTTCAGGATTCTGTTATGGCAGCCTGAGGTGACTAAGATACTTATCTCCCCATTAGATAGTAACTTCCTCTAACGTGGGGACCGCTCCTTTTCTGTGGTATCCAAAATGCTTACTTTGTACATAATAGGCACTTAATAAATACGTTCTGAATGAGTTGACTGAATATATTACTGAGCTTTTCTTTGAGAGAATCTTAGTTTGCTGTTCCACTCTGGATCTTGGACAGACTGCTCTAGAAAGTTTATTTCCTTCTTTTTCTGTATTCCTTAGAGCTCTTTCACTTACAGTGGACAGACACAATGCCCATTGGTTTAGATAATAGAGAAGTTATAAAGTTTGCACATCAAGATAGAGCTGGATTCAGATGATCAACTGATGTTCAAGGGACCTATCTCTCTCCATCTCTTAACTATACTCTTTCTTTCTGCTGGATTTATTCTCTCATGGGTGTTTATGGCAAATGGCTATTCGCAGCTCCATATTTATGTCTTACCAGCTTAGCAAAATGTCAGTAAGAAAATAATAATAAAACAAACACCTATTCCAAGCACTTTAGACATAGCAGCTCATTTAATCCTGATAATATCTATGAAGTAGGCACTATTGTTATCCACATTTTGCAGGCTGGAAACTGAGACACAGAGAGGTTAAGAAACTTGCCCATGATAACACAAGCTTTGGAGGCAGACAATCTGGCTCCAGAGTCTGTGCTCAGAGTTTCTAGTCTATGCTTCTTCTTTTTCATATTTTTATTTATCACTTTCTCATTATTTTCAATGAAAGATCTGAAACTTATCTGCCTGGTTTGGATTGCATGGCTATTGCTGAGTCAGCCATTCTGGTTAGAGTAGTTGGAGTGAATAGCAGTAGCTTGAGTATGCTGTTTGCCCATAACTAGGTTGAGTTGCCATCCTGGGTACAAAATATTGATAATAAAGCAGGGAGTTTTCCAAAAGAAAACAGGGGTTCTATGCTTTAAATAAAAAGGAATGAATGCTGGAGCAGAGGAAACAATGGTTTTCCAGTGTATTCTCTCTTCTGCTTTGCTTCCTTCTCCATGGAAGGGAAACACAATCAGAAATGAAGAGGTAAATTATTTAAATTGTATTCTGCTTATGTAGCATCTTTTAATGTAAAAAGAGCATTCTCACCAAGCATGTGAAATTTACAGCTATATTTGGAATAGAGTAGCTCCTTACATACCATTGCTTATCATAATCTAGGCAGTGTACAAAATATTTAACTTTTCCTTGCTTTCATCGGCTGGCTTCTTTAATTCTTCTCAACAACTGAGAATATAGATTTACTTAATGTAAATAAATGTTGTCATGAAATAATAACTTGAGAAAATGTGCAATTATATAAAAATATATACATAATAAATGAATAGTATGCTAATAAATGAGACTACTGAAGAAATATGCATTTTACCCCCATCTCATCCCAAAAGGGCTAAATGTATACCATATTCTATAAGAACTATTTTTTAGCTCTGAATCCCATAAACATAGTTGGGTAGTAAATTACTTTAAAATAAACTCCTACTGATAATAATTCCCTGCATTTCAGTAAAAATGTTTTTAGCTTTTCTAAGTACATTCACATATACCTCATAAAACAACTAGTTTAAAGAAGGATTAACAGGATATACAGTTTCCAGAGCTGTGATTTAATAATCAAAACAAAACCATTAAAATGCTTGGATGGGGGTAGACAAGTTGCAGGAAAAAGTGCTTTGGAAAGAATATAACATGGACTAGGTTGGGCAGATATCAGTGTTGATTAAAAGCTGAATTCACTCAAGGAGAGACCAGTTTGGTCAAAAGCAAGTCAAAACTCAAAGGCCCGGAAGTCGAGAAGAAAGGGCTAAGCCTCTGAGGTCAGAAAGTATAAGAATTAGTTGAGTACCAGAAGTCTAGTTCATGGTTTGATACCAGAGGATAATCCTTTTATCTTCCATTTGAGAAAGCATCATCCTTTGAGATGATTTGTATCTATGAGTTCCTTAAATTCAGCAGTAGTTTATTAAGGAATTGAGTTTCTGCCATGCATAGCATTAGAGTTTGTTTAACCAGGCAAGATTTGGCCCAATTATATATAATATAAAAGCAGTAATGGAAGACAAGAGGAAGCAGAAAAGCATCAGACAAGTAAATAAAAAGAAACAAACAAATACTAAATGGGAGGAACCCAGGTTAAAAACTTGATGGCTATGCTGGACAAAATAACAGCAGGTTTTGAGTAGAGTTGGGGAAGAAGATGCCAGTCTCTTTTAGATGGGAAAGCATTTAACTGATGTGAAAAATGTAAAATAGGAGGTCAGATAGATACAAAGATTTAGTGGGCCATGGAGTTGAAAACAGGAATACTAGAAAAAACACATTTTATTGGGACCACCATGAGTTACTTGTATAAGTTTACTATTTTATTTTGTTTTAAAAAGAAAGGGAAGGTTCAAACTCTGAGAAGTTGTAGTAGACATACGATTTCCTATTTTTCCTGCTAAGGTTACGAGTAAAAACCCTGAACATTATATATTAAAAAAAACATAAGAAAACTCTGAAAGGTGGAGAGAAAAAGGCAGAACATCTAAGGGTTTCAGGACCCAAGGAAGGACATGGTGGTGAGATTTCTTTTTTCTTCACATTTCCCAATCTTGGAGCTGAAGTATCTGGCATCCTGGAAATCCTGAGTGATGACAAAAATGATCCCTCAAAGCTTGCTCTCTCTAGGGAAATGACAAGGAAAGGGGTAGCCCAGAAAGAAAAAAATATCTTAGGTGATAACTACTCTACTCTAGCCAAACACCACAGAAAAAAAAAATCTGTCCCCCTCAATACCCACATCAACTAAGACTGAATGAGAAACCCAGACGTCCACACTAGTAAGTTGTAAAATGGTGCTTCAACTTCCCTGATTAGGTGGTACCAGAAAAAGTCAAATAGGGAGCCACAACTTTCTTACCCATATCCCTCTGCAGTGTTGGTGGAGAACATATGAGGAGACTGGATTTTTACCCCCATCTGACAGTGAAGAGACTTTTACTCACCCTCCTCATTAGAGTAGTATAAGAGGAGACCTAATGAAGAGTCAAGATTTTGACCATCAGCCAACAGTAGTAAGCCATCCACCCATGATGTCAGTGCAAGATATGTGGGCAACTGTATGAGACATTGCTACCCTTCCTAGCCAGGGATTTAACATTGGAGGCCTTGAGAGCCAGGACTCATACCCCTACCCAGCAGTCATAATGAGAGTGGAGAAACTGGATTTCTACCTGCATTTGGCAGTAAATGGACAATGCCTCCCTCCCTTAGAGAACACTGTCAGAGAAAGCAAGCTAAAACATAAGGTTTAAATGAGATCCAGTGTTTCAAAACATAATAAAAAAACTGTCCAAATTCCAATAGAAAATTGTTAGTCATATGAAGAACCTCAAACTGAATGTGAAGAAGTCATATCAATAAGCTCAAACTGAATGAAATAAGACAATCAATAAATTAAAAAATGAGGTGACGTAGATGTTAGACTTATCTGAAAAAAAATTCAAAGCACTCAGGATAAAAGCACTTAACAAAATTCAACATCCATTCATGATAAAACCTCTCATCAAAGTGGATATGGAGGGAAAACATCTCAACATAATAAAGGCCATTTGTGACAAACCCACAGCTAACATCATACTCTTCATTGAAAAGCTAAAAACTTTTCCTCTAAAATCAGGAAAAAGACAAAGATGCCCACTCTCGCCACTTCTATTTAATGTAGTATTGGAAGTCCTAGGCATAGCTTTCAGGAAAGAAAACAAGAAATAAAAGACATCCAACTTGGAAGGGAAGATGTAAAACTGTCACTATTTGCAGATGACATGATACTCTATATAGAAAACTCTAAAGTCTCCACTAAAATACTATTAGAACTAACAAATGAATCCATTAAAGTTGCAAGCTACAAGATTGATATACAGAAATCTGTTGCCTTTCTACACACTAATAATAGATAATCAGAAATAGAAAGTAAGGAAATAATTTCATTTACAATCATATAATAAAAGAATAAAATGCCTAGAAATAAACTTAACCAAGGAGATGAAAACCTATATACAGAAAACTATAAAACATTGATGAAGGAATTTGAAAATGATACAAAGACATGGAAAGATGTATTTTGTTCTTGAATTGGAAGAATAAATATTTTAAAAATAGCCCTACTACCCAAAGTAATCTACAGATTTAATGCAGTCCCAATCAAAATACACAGGACTTTTTTCACAGAACTATAACAAATAATCCTAAAATATATATTGAACTACAGAAGACACTGAATAGCCAAAGCTATCCTAAGAAAAAAGAATGAAGCTGGAGGTATCATGCTCCATGATTTCAGACTATACTACAAAGTGACATCAATCAAAACAGCATGATAGGGGCACAAAAACAGACACATAGATCAATGAAACAGAAAAGAGAACCTGGAAATAAACCCACACACTTATGTTCAAATATTCTATGACAAAGGAGGCATGTATATATAATGGGGAAAAGATAGTTTCTTCAATAAGTGCTCCTGGGAAAACTAGACAACTACATGTAAAAGAATGAGACTAAAACATTTCTTCACATCATATACAGAAATAAACTCAAAATGGATTAAAGACCTAAATTTAAGACCCCAAACCATAAAACTCCTAGAAAAAACATAGGCACTGCACTCTTTGGTGTAAATCAAAGCACTAAGGCAAAAGAAATAAAAGCAAAAATAAACAAATGGGACCTAATTAAACTTAAAACCTTTTGCACAACAAAGGAAACCAGCAAAGGAAACACTGGGAGAAAGTATGTGCAATTCATATATCCAGGAAAAGACTAGTCTTTACAATATACAAAGAACCCTCAAAAGTAAACAATTTTAAAAATCCAATTAGAAAATGGGAAAAGTAAATGAAGAGACCTTTTGCTCAAGAGAATTAAAAATGGTAAATAAGCACATCAAAAGATGTTCAACATCATTAGCCATTAGGGAAATTCAAATTAAAACCATGAATTATCAATTTATCAATACAGAGTTATTGGATGGCTTGGTGATGCAGGGGTCTGGGGTGGGGGCAGTGCGTGGTGGAAACATTAACAGCACCAAGTTATGTTAACCCTACAGAGAAACCTATCACTCATATATTGCTGATAAGAATGTAAAATGGTACAGCCACTCTGGAAGAAAGTTGGAAGGTTATTTTTTTAATCTAAACATGGAAATAAATTGTTACCCAACAGTTGCACATTGGGCATTTATGAAAATGTATGTTCACACAAGAATCTGTACACAAATGCTGATGGCGGTCTTATTTATATTAGCCCAAACCTGGAACTAACCTAGATGTCCTTCAGTGGGTGAATGAATGGTTAAATACGTTGTGGTGTACCCATACTCTGCAATCTACTCAGCAATAAAAGGAATGAATAACTGATACACACCACAAACTGAATGAATATCCAGAGAATTATGTTCAGTGAATATAGCCTATCCAAGTGGTTACATACTCTATGATTTCATTTATACAACATTCTTGAAATGACAAATTTATAAAAAAATATGTCAACCATTTTAGTTTTTGCCAAGAGCTAAGGGAGGTGGGGTAAATGTGGAAGAAAAGTGGGTTTAGCTAAAAAAGGGAAACATGAGGGAGCCTAGTGATGGAAATATTCTATACCTTGGCTATATCAATGTGAGTATTCTGGTTTAGATATTGTGTTATAGTTTTGTACCATGTTATTATTGAGGAGAACTAGAACTATGTATTATTTCTTATTACTGCTTTTGAAACTACAATTATCTCTAAATAAAAAGTTTAAAGAAGAAAATAATGAAGGGGAAAAGGATGAAGACTCCTTGCTTACTTGCAAAAGTACTTGATTTACATGTGTGTGAATAATACACAAAGATGTAACAAAATTTCAGTTTTGTGTTTTTTTAGAATTCATGGTATTTCTTAACCTTCATTGTTGACTTTTATATTTTTTATTATGTTAGTTAAGTAGTATAAACATAAACAAAGTGTCTAAACTTATTTATTTATAGCTTATAGGAAGCTATGAAGTCAAAAGAATTTATATATTAAATTCTAACAAAACTAAACAAACCATAAAATCCAAACTAACATCATTAGTTTACTGTGACAAATGATGTTCTTTTGTTGACACTAAATCAGCAATTACCATGTGAATATGGCTCTGACTACTAAAATGAAATTTATTTTACTTTATTTTAGTACACTGTTACTTCTACGCACTGAATGGTGATTCAGTTTTTCTGCGATTATTCTCATTTTAATGTAGCACACAGCCTTTGTTCATGTAGTGTACTCTAGTGTTGCTTAGTCTTGTTTCAGTTTGAATTTATCATTTACATATTATGTTTGCTTCTGTTTTCTTTTTCTTAAGTCAGCATGAATATTTGGGTAAGTCATTGTTTTGTGCCAACACTGACATAAGTGCAAGTGTTTTGGCAGGTTCTGAAATTATGTAGAGGCTATGCAGCTATCTGAGAAGTCATATTTGGTACTCCAGATTTCAGGACCATCTTCTTAGGAAACAGTTTTGTGCTTCAATGAACTCAATGAACCTCACCAAATGCTTGTAGCTTTTAATTATCTTTAGACTTCTCTGTTCATCTAATCAAAGGGTGATAAAATTTTACAGCTGAAGGAAAAAAAATAAGAGAAAACACATAAAATGTGAGTTAGTACAAAGTCACTAAACTACATAAAAAGTGTGTGATGAATAAAAAACTATAAAAACCCAAGAAATACAATGAGGAATCATTTGCTTTGTTTTAAATGCTACGTTTTCTTCCATTATTTATCTGTTTATATCACTGTAGGCTAAAAAACTACTGAGAAAAAACGGTTTTTTTACAGTTTACGTAAATATCATTCTATATAATTTCAAAAAATATTTCTCCTGGATTCTCTTGTTGCAGAGAATCCAATTAGTTTTGTTTTTATTTTTGTTTTTGTTTTGTGATGTATACACATTTTGGAGCAAGCTTCTTCACTATACTGAAAAGGTTCTCTGTAACGGAAGTTAGATTACTATATGATGAGTTAATGGCAAGTTTTTATTTGCATATATTCTAATATTTGCCAAGAATCTTCTGTAAACTTATACAAGTTCATCTTGTTAAAATAGGTATAATTGGAGACAATTAGATCATAATGAGAACAGTAGCTGAATTTGAGTTTTGGCCTTTGGTGATTTTAAAAATTATTTTTATTAATATATAACTTCTCTATATGGAAATTTGCTTAAATAACTGCTCAAATAAGAAGGAAAACACCTTTGTATTAAAAATAAAATTGACTTCATAATTTTCTCCTTGATATTGAGAATTAGATATTTTAAATACATATATACATGTATATATGTATTTAAAATATGTGTATACATAATATACATGAATTTAAATTATATGTACTAATATATATTAATATGTTTTATATTTAATACTTAATATGTTAATAATATATGAATATAATTGTATTTGCTGTGCAATTAACATCTAAGCCATGTGACATTGTTTTTAGTAGAGACTGGGTTTATCCATTGTCTGTTTTTTCTTAAATTGATTTCTCCTCTTCCTTCTTCTCCTAATCCTTCTTTTTATTTTTCTTTGTTATTTTGGTAGGTTTCGTAGTTTCACTTGAGTGACAACTTATGAAGTTTGTATTTGAAAACTGATTCTGTGGAAACTAATTATTAATTTTGGACTCTACAGCAACAATATGGGTAATCTTCATCTGCCAATTAATGTATAACTACTCTTCCACTTCCATTTGAAATATTTAAAACTGTTTAATCAAAAAGCAAATATGATAAACAGAAGAAGGTAGACTGGGAAAAATATGTGAGAAAACCTTGAGGCAAGAAGTATCTAGGCATTCTCAAAACATTCAAAAAATATATAAGAAACTGTGTTATTCTCTAATGAACCAAGTAAAACGTGGAATAAGGTGAAGTTGTAGAGTTCGTATATGACCATAGCATACTAAATTTTTTTTTTTTTTGGCGGTACACAGGCCTCTCACTGTTGTGGCCTCTCCCGTTACAGAGCACAGGCTCCAGGCGCGCAGGCTCAGTGGCCATGGCTCATGGGCCCAGCCGCTCCGCGTCATGTGGGATCTTCCCAGACCAGGGCATGGACTCGTGTCCCCTGCATTGGCAGGCAGACTCTCAACCACTGCACCACCAGGGAAGCCCTACTAGACTTTTAAGACATAAGGAGTTTTAATGTTATTCTAAGTTATAATATTTAAAGTTATTGAAGGACAAATTATTGTCAGGTCGAAAATTTGTTTTCTACATTGGAGAACTAGAAGACAATAAGAAAAGAATTGTCAAGGCCAACTAGAGGCTATTTCAATAATCCAAGTAAGAAGTGACGTTGGCTTGGATAGAGTGATGGCAGAGAAAAGAGAATGGGTAGATTTAAAATATTATAAAACACATTTGGAAATCTGCCTGAGTTCCTTTAGGTTGGGTGTGGAAGGTGATAGTTAAAAGCCAAAGATGATGATGATGATGATGATGGTGGTGGCAACACTGAAGTTGATATTGTTGATGCTGCTGAAGATGACAGGTAGTACTTGTTGTATATTTTCTCTAAGTAGAGCACTATGCACAACACTTAATAAATTTATTAATTTATTCCTTATAATAACCTCAACATAAAGGTATTACTATCATTATCTCCATTTTGTAAGTTGTTATGGACTGAAGGTTTGTGTTTTCCCAAAATTCATATGTTGAGGCTCTAATGCCCAACATGAAGATACTTAGAAGTAGGGCTTTTGGGAATAATTTGGTCATAAGAGTAAAGCCCTCATGAATGAGATCAGTGCCCTTATAAGTAGACACATGAAAAAAGATGATGTCTCTCCTTGCCTTCTGAGGACACAGTATGATGACAGTCATCTGTAAATCAGCCAGAGGGTTTTCACCAGAACTTGATCACCCTGGCACCCAGATCCTGAACTTTCCAGGCTCTGGAACTACGTGAGATACATTTTTGTTGTTTCAACCACACAGTCTATGGTATTTTCTTAAAGCAGCCCAAACTGACTGAAATGTAAATGAGGAAGCTGTGACACAGAGAGGTACAGAAAATTTCCAAGTCACTATTATATACTGAGTATTTGTGCCCCCCTCAAATTCACATATTGAAACCTAAGCCCCAATGTGATGGTGTTTAAGACTGGAGCCTTTAGGAGGTGACTGGATCACAAGAGTGGAGCCCCCATGAATGGCTTTAGTGTCCTTATAAAAAGAAGATCCAGAGAGCTCCACCACCCCTTCTGTTGTATAAGCACACAGCAAAAATATGACCATCTGTGAACTATGAAATGGGCCTCACCAGGCACCAAATCTGTAACCTGGGTCTTGGACTTCCCAGCCTCCAAACTTTGAAAAGTAAATTTCTGTTTTTTAAGCCATCTAGTGTGCTGTATTTTGTTATAGCAACACAAATGGACTTAGGCAGTTGTCTAGCGTAATATGACAGGACAAAGATTTAAATCATAGAGACTATGGTCTTGGTCATGGTATCTTATGGAAATTTAGGTTTTATAGCTTGAGCAACTAGGCAATGGTAAAGCCTTTTAGAATGATGGAAAAATCAAGGAGTTAAAATAGAGGTGAAGTGTTGAATCAAGAGCATAATTTTGGACAAGAAAAGCCTGAGATTTCAACTTGATGGTTTGTCATGCAAAGGAGAGTTCTTACCAGGAGATGAGCATAGGATTTCTAAATTTATGTCTCAATGTATATGTGTTATTTAAAGTCATAGAAATGGGTGACACTACATGGTAGACATACAACAGAGGAATAAAAGGTACTTGTGACTAAAACTGAGAAATATGCTTATTCAGAGGTAAGAATCTTATATTAAAAAAAAGGCTGAGCAAGAAAACCCAGTATTGTAGATAGAAAACTGAGAAATGGGTGTGTCAGAAGGCCAAGAGTAGAAAGTTTTGAGAAATGGGAAGTGATTATGTTGAATGCTGCCACATAATTTGAGTAGACAGAAATACCCAAAGGATTTGGCAACATGAGAGAAAAATGGAGGCAACACCTTGGCTGGAGTAGGGTTGAAGAGAGAATGAGAGGAGAGCATATGGAGGCTGCCATATTTCCTTCAAGTTTAACTTTTCTATAGTAACAGAGAAACTGGCTGGTGTGTGGACTAGGGGAGGAGTAGAACTAAAGAAGGTTGTATTTTTACTTTTTCTATGGGAGACATTAGAACACATTTGTATATTCACATGATAAGAAAGAAGAAAACAAGGTAATACCAACAAAACCAGTTATTATTTATTCAGCCTAAACTCTGTGTCTTACAGTATGATAGGTGACTTAAAAAATATGCCAGCTCCAGGCCCCATATCACTATGGTGAGGAAAACATTCTTTTTCATAGATGAAGATTCTAGATTGAGCTGGGACCATTAACAGGTCAATGGTCACCAAGCAAGTGAGGAATGGATGCATAATGATGATGTATATGAATCCAGGACAAGTGTCAAACAATGACAGACCTCTCTCCATTCCTTTTAGACTCTCCTTAGCAGTCTACAATCTAGTCGATTTGTAGAGGCTTGGTAGCACACCACGCATATCTGCTAACTGCAAAAAACTCCTTTGCCAAGTTAAAATTCCATTTGCTGCCAAACAAAAAATCAGGCCCAAGGATAATAAAGATGAAGATATACTGTAGACTACAGAGTCCAAGTGACTGCTTTATAAATGTATTATGTATATATAATTATAAGTAAAATTTCCAGATCTGGCCTCAATTGCATGTACATAAGACATTTTTAACATTGATTGAGTTCTGTTGTGATGAAATCTTTCTATTTTCTTCTCCTCTCCTCCACCCAGAGTTTCAGGATAAAAAGCTTCCTAAGGACAGGAAATGCCACATCCTTTCAGGTGCCTCTGCACACTACCAAAAAATTATTTAAAACCATTTCCATTCTTAGCTGTTACAGCACAGCTATTTTTAAAGTGTATTTTGTGGAGCTGGCAGAGAAGGAATGATGATACAAAACAAATACAGTTATCTCATAATTTTTTACCACAAAAACAGCTTTTAAGGAAATCCCATTTTACTGTCTTTCAAAATTTAAAATTTGCCTTTTTCTTAATCTTAGAACTAGGCTCCTTTCAATGCATCACTCCATATGACAAAAAATTGTGCTTGTATGATTTTAAAAATGGTAGAATTCCTCTTACTCTGGTTGTTTTTAATAGGTCATTTTTGCTTTGTGTAATGTACTCTTCTTGTGGTCCTATAAATAACTGAGGGGAAGGAGGTGAAGGATTCTTCTTAGTTCCTATATTACATGAATTACCAGCAAGAAGTGTTGTCTTCCAATAGGAAGGGTATCAGTAGATTATACATATACAGTTCTGCCTTTGTAGGCAGTTTTTATAAGGTTCTAGGTGAAGAAGTAAGAAATCCAGTGACAAGGTATCCTTCAGATGATGCTGATTTGATGGAAGTCAAGAGCACCATTTAGGGCTTCCCTGGTGGTTCAGTGGTTGAGAGTCCGCCTGCTGATGCAGGGGACGCGGGTTTGTGCCCTGGTCCGGGAAGATCCCACATGCCGTGGAGCAGCTGGGCCCGTGAGCCATGGCCGCTGAGCCTGCATGTCCGGAGCCTGTGCTCTGCAACGGGAGAGGCCACAGCAGTGAGAGGCCCGCGTACCGCAAAAAAAAAAAAAAAAAAAAGCACCGTCTATATTGAGAGAAAAGTAAATTTCTCATGGCTAAGATTTCAAGTTCAATTTCTAAGTCTAAGTCCCAAGCACAGTTGTGAGTAACTCTTAAGGATGCTGCTGTAGAAGTTCAAATCTTTGAAAGCATACTTACTGTTAACTCCAACTCTCTCTTAGAGATGGTAGGGCTCTCAGGTGTTCTAAACTAGAAGCCCAAACCAGCTAAAATTTCCCCACTGAATGGTTAGGAAATCAAACATTTTCAAGTTCTTGTGAGGTTGAAGTCTAACTTATACCTCGAATCTGAGATTTCCTTTTATTAAGGAAGGGTTTGATTCTAGATTTTCAGGAGGCTCATGGAGAAGTCATGTTGGTGGGTTAATATTACAAAAGGATGTACTCTGACTCTGTAACTATATACCATCCTTAACTAGCCTATTCACATTTCTGCTTTGTCCAAACCTTGAGAGCTAAGCTAAAATAATAGGACCCAGAAGCAATGGTTTTATTCATCATATATTCAAATTTGACTATAAATTACATGAAAAGGAAAAAAGAATTATAGTACATTCATGAAGTCATCTCTATTATAAATTAAGACTTGTGGCAAGCTCAAAACACAAATTTAATTTTACAAATATCAAATATGTTTATAAAAGATTTTTTTGTGTATAGTTAGCATAAGTTCCCTACATACAATACCATTTCTTATATATATTTCCTTTTCCATAAAAAAATGAAAATGTTCACAACTTTATCCTGAAAGTATTAATAAGCCTGTGCTAATTAATTCTTTACCTCCTTCAATCTAAAAAAAATGGTTTCAGCAGGATATTTAAAAAAAGGCATAGCAAAATTGTGTTGCCAGTGGATATTATATACTATAATTCATTAATTCACAATTTGATGGAATCTGTAAGTGATTTGCTAGGGGGAGAACTGGTGAATTTAGCTTGGACAAAAGGAGCGACCCTCATTCCTTACCTGTTCTTATATCTGTTCATACAAGTTTTATGACAAAGTGGAAGCCTGGTATATTTAATGTGCTCACAAAGAAATATGCTTTGTCCTTTTCTAGACCTTTTCAAGATTTAATATTCCCTTTGTATAGAAATTAAAGCTGGTTGAGATGAAGTAGAAACAGAGCTATATCTCCAGAATTTTATATCCTACATAGAGTTCTAAAGGTACATTTAACAGCTTTCTTTGTTCAAACCATACCACTTTTTTAGTTCACAAATATATTTCTATTGGCTGTTGGAGAGAGAGAGATGTTTGATGGGTTGGTTACCTCTATTTTCATTTTTATTCCTGGTAAGTATGCAAAACCCCTGAGGGTAAAAAATATCTAGGACATTTACATGTGCATGATCATGAAATAAAAAGTGATGAAACAGAGAAAAATATTTTATTTCCTGGAAAAGTAAGTGATTCAGTGCTAATACAGTTAGAAATGATACATAGCTTATTACAGATGTTTAAAATGCAAGCAATTCAAGGGGACACCTCTAGAAAAGAAACCACTGTAAGAATTTATGAGAAAAAATGGCCTTTGTACTGTTTGACTTCTGACATTTTCTTCGGAAATAAAATATCCTTTGGAGAAAAACACACAGATGGACAGACACTCAGGTGCAGGCACAGAGGCACACACCAAACAACCTACTTCCATGTGATAGATACTATTTGAAATAGAGTTCTTTAAATAAACCTAACCTGTTCCAAGCCCAGTGTAGGGAAAGTTGTTAAGGAAAAATGATTCTGGGAGGAAAGTAATATGCGTTTTGGCATTAGCACATTCACACCACCGGAAATCTGTAAGGAAATTTCCTCCTTACAGACAATAGGTTTTCCTGCAGAGTTGGGATTTAATACTAATCCCAGAAACATCAGCAAAATTACTCTGTTTAGTATTTACATCAGTAATGAAATATGTCTGACAGTTACTTGAGTTCTCACTTAAGTCTGTCTCTGGAACAATTTCCCGATGACTCTGGGGTACCAATATGTGTACTACCCTTAGAGGCAATTTCTGACGCCAGCTTGTCTCCGGAAGCCTGACAGTCAGTACCCATCTTTGCTTTTGCAGACTTCACGCTGCTGTCAATGGGCAGTTAGCCTTGTTGCTCTGATGGTGGGTCTCAAATGAACATGAATATAAAAATGACAGACTGTAATCTGTATTTCTCACAAGAATCTAATAAATTAGGAGAGCAAGCTTGTGGCCTCTGGTGCTCAAACTCCATCCCCATTCACTGCAGTGAGATTTTTTCTTTTTAATTCAATATTTTATTTAATAAAAATAAAATTAAAATTTGCTTCTTCAAACTCTATGAAGTGAATCTTTCCTCTTCCCCCATTTCTTTCTTTCTTTTTTTTTTTAACATTATTATTGGAGTACAATTGCTTTACAATGGTGAATTCATTTCTGCTGTATAACAAAGTGAATCAGCTATACGTATACTTATATCCCAATATCCCCTCCCTCTTGCATCTCCCTCCCACACTCCTTATCCCACCCCTCTAGGTTGTCACAAAGCTGATCTCCGAGCTGATCTCCCTGTGCTATGCGGCTGCTTCCCACTAGCTGTCTATTTTACATTTGGTAGTGTGTATATGTCAATGCCAATCTCTCACTTCGTCCCAGCTTCCCCTTCCCCCTCCCGGTGTCCTCAAGTCCATTCTCTACGTCTGTGTCTTTTTCTTTTTTTTTCTTCGTTACGCGGGCCTCTCACTGCTGCTGCCTCTCCCGTTGTGGAGCACAGGCTCCGGACGCGCAGGCTCAGCGGCCATGGCTCACGGGCCCAGCCGCTCCGCGGCATGTGGGATCTTCCCGGACCGGGGCACGAACCCGTGTCCCCTGCATCGGCAGGCGGACTCTCAACCACTGCACCACCAGGGAAGTCCCGTCTGCGTCTTTATTCCTGTCCCTGCAGTGAGCTTTTGATGTCCACTCGGCAGTGTTCAATTTGTCCGTCTCCCCTTGGTAGACAGAACCTGATGCTGATTTGTTACGCTTTCATTGGGCTGCATGCTAGCTATCAATGTCTTGGTTTGAACTTTAGTGGCTAAATCTTGTTTTGTAGATATTCTTACAAGCAACTTGTAAAACCCTGCTGCCATGGCGGAGTCTATTTTCATAAAGGCAGGTGTTCAATGGACCTTTGTTGATTTGCACAGCCCTGATTCTTGCACACGGCCTCCTTTCCGTCAGGAATGTCTCCTTGCTGGTCTTCTCTTCCTGTCAAATTCTTCCTCAAATTTCCAAACACAGGGAAATAGTCACTTCTGAGAAACTTCTCTGATTCTCCCAGGCTGAATCAGTTCCTCTTATGCTCTGATTTCTCTTCATTGTCACACTTTTATTTTAGCCCTCACCATATTTTCTGAAATATAGGGGCAAATGCTTTGGAGTAGGAGAGAGTTTAATTTTGATTCTCCCTCATCCATCTTCTACCTGGCTGGCTGGGCTACTGACCCAAGTTTGTAACTTCTCAGTCTCATCTCAAACTGGCAAAAATGAGATTTATCTGTATAGCGTTATATATATACTATTTTGGTATAGGCAAGTTATTTTTAATTGCATTTGGGCCCAACACACAGGAGGCACTCAGCAAATATTCACTGAAAAAGTAAATGCATCATCCTTTTATCTTTTATCTTTTCCAGTCTCACTAGAAGCCAAGAATTGTTCTAGTTGTTCGGGATGCATAGTGACCATGCTGGCCAGAACGCTTAACCTTATGGTGCTTTCATTCCAGTGGAGAATATTAAAATACTGATTAAGCAAATAAATATACACTATCAGTCAGATGATGAGTATGCTGAAGGAAATAGTGTTGGCTAATAAGATGGAGAGAACTTGGAATTGTAGAGAGCAGTGGAATTCTAAGGCAGCAAAGCTGGCTATCTACATTGGCTCTGAGACAATAAGGGGCTAAAGGGCTATGGGAAAAATATGGAGAATAATGTCTTAGGAAGAGGAAAGAGCAAGTACAAAGGCCCAGAGTAGGAAGGTTTGGGAGGGGTGCTTGAGCAATAGAGAAAAGTCCAGTGGGATGTAGACCAATGAGCTAGTACAAGGGTGTTTAGAGGTGAGAAATTTAAAGGGTGTCAGGCTTGCAGGTCTTGCCTAAAGCAAGGAACTGACTCCAGAATAGAATGACACCAGAACAGAATCCAGGTGACACCAGAATTTGCTTTGTTAACTTGTGAAATGTACCACATTATCAGGATTTGGCTTGTGAACTGAAAGCGCTCCCATGAAACTCTGGAAATTATCTAGTGTTTTCTAAAAGAGAAAAGGTTGGTAAAGAAGAAATCTTATTTGTAAGTCGCCTTTCCTGTGAAGTTCATTCTCACAGCATTACTCTGGAGAGGTGTTAGTCAGAGATTAAGATTTGAGTCTTTGCTTAGCCACCTATTCATTGGGTGACATTGGGTTAATAACTTGACCTCTCCCAACTTCAGTTCTCTCATCTATAAGAAGGTAAATAATGATAGTACATGCTCATATGGCATCCATAGTATTAGGTGACATAGTCCAGGAAAGGTACATGACTCAGTAGCTGCTGCATGGTGGCCACCCAATAAGGTTTGGTCAAGATATTTATTATTAGCTGATTAACTTGCTATATATGTGAGTGCTATCTGTTTCCTGGAGGCACACGGCATTATCATACCTCTGTTCTTCACTTAGGCAGCACCCCTAATCCAACTACCTGCTGGATAATTCCATTCCATTCTACACAAATACCTATACTAAGTCATATTACTGTACTGTACTTGCTTATGTATGTGCCTGTTTCCTAGCCATCCCGCAGCAAGACAGTTAACACCATGTGATTGGGGGCCCCCTTTTATTCAGTATTTTATTCCCTGTATCCAAAACAGTGCCTGATTTGCAGCAGGCACATGCTTCTTATATGCTAAATTGTTACTGAATGTGAAAAAAATGATTAAGTTAGCTTATAATCCCCTCACAAAGCACAATTACAGTAGAAGGTGGAGGCAGTAAAATTGGGAATTAATACAAGGACATTAATCCTCACTATCAAAGTTGTTCCCAGGTGAATCAGTGGCTTCCATAGGAGTGAATGTTCAAGCTTGCACTGGACAACCATTTATCCATGAGATTCTAGGGGTGAAGTGAGCCTCACATAGATACTTTGATAAGTATTCTTAAAGGTTACTTCCAACATTGGTATTCTTTTACTCAGATGTTTTCATGGCAGCATGCACGAATTAAAGGGCTGGATTTAGAATATGGTGATAGTATGACCTGTGGGAATATTAGATTAATGCCATATTTCATGATCTACAAAGCAAAGTTATCCCCTGTAATTTTCTGCCATGTGAAGTCTGACAGTTTTTTTTGAGAACTGTTTTGGACAGCATTTCAAGCCTTCTCTTACTTAGTTTTTGATAGTGATTTGAGTTTAGTATTGGCAAAATTTGTTTAATAAATGCTATTTTTCAATTCACCTGGTAATGAGTCAAAGAAGAGTACAGATAACTACATTACCATTGATGAATTCAGCACAGAAACAGCAAAAGCCTGTTGACTGACAGACAGTTACAGAGCAAGTCAATGATAAAATGATTGAAACATCTGCCATTATACTTCCAGCTCCTTGTTCTATCAAATAAATGAAACTGTACTTTATTGATGCAATGTTTATATTTGGGAAAGCATGCACACGACATTGCCTGATGTTAGCTTCTACAAATATTATTAGAAAATAACCAGCTGTGTTTGGAATCTGATAAGGCTATTTATTATTTTAAATTCCTGGATGGAAGGCGAGATGCCTGCGTGTTTTGTCTGTGTGGTGCAACCTCACCAAAACACATGATGTGTATATATCAAAACTCAGTAAGTGAGGGAAGTTCTTCACAAGTTCTTCACAACTTCAAATGTTCAGGAGGCCTTTTGCTTATTTCTAATACTATCCCATTGAGTTAACACAGCCTAAATTACTTCTAAAACATTACCTCAGCAGAGTTTGTTACCACATTCTTTTATGTCTGCCCACCTTTTAAAAACTAAGTCTACACTTGCTTTCCCTTGCTTAACTTCATCTAGCAAATAGCAAAACTTTGTCCCAAAAAGTAGTGAAATGAATGTCACTGTTTAAGCAATTGACTGATATATACAGTATCTTTAAGACCCTGTTTAAGACACTCTGCCTAAGGTATTACAGAAATAATTTTCTTATAATTAAAACGTCTTTCATTAGCTCACTCGGTTAGCACTGCATATTAAACATTATTTGCAGAGAGGCACCTAATTACATTCATTTCTGCTTGTTTCTTTACCGCTGTTAATGCATTATATAAGGTCCAGCATACTGTTCTAGCCCAGCTTTCTGCCCATGTTCTTAAATTTTTCTTATCTCTTACCATGGTTTATTGGTGAGCAAGTACATAAACGAGGAATACACATTTCATCACCCTGAAGTATTTTTAAGACTTGTCTAATTACACTTCCTCTTCATAAAGTAAATAATTTATATTGCTGCAGATGCTCACTTTATTTAGACACTTAATAGGATATTTTAGTAAAACCTGAACAAAATAGCTATGAAGATCTGGATAGGAAATGGTGGGAATTAATCTTTCTTCTGTGTTTATTTTCATCAGGGTCTTAATAGGTATTATTTTAGTTATTCTTCAAAACAGTTCTAGGAAGAAGATATAAATAATTTAATACATGAAAAAGAAAATTAAACAGGTAAAATAACTTGTTCAATCTTGTATCTAATAAGTTTCAGAAGTGAGATTTCAGTCTGGCTTGATCTGCCTTAAAATGTGTGCCCTTTGTACTATTTTATATCTACTGCCTCTTTTCTGCAGGAATTACCATTTTGGACAGGCAGTTCAAGTTAAAGATAAACTGGAGAAATTACCTCTACAGTTATAAATCGCAAGAAGGAATGCCATTTAGATAAATCCTTACAGAGAAACATGAGAAGCAAAGTGCTACATATGAAAGATGCCTTAAAAATCAATTAAAATTAAAACTAAAGTAATTAATTTCCTTCCAAGCTGAAATACTCCATCCTAAAGTTTGAAACAAATGAACTGGTTTAAAATCGCTGGAAAATAGTAATTGATTCTTATTATTATGTATATTAATTGTTGGGATGAATGGAGATATGCTATTGATTATTATAAAAATGAGAACTGAGGTTGAACACATCACCAGCGTTTTCACCGCTAGATTTAAAAGATCTTCCAATATCTCTGCCTATTGGAATAACAGCAAGTACATCTTGAATGTTTTGTTCATTTGTAAAGCTACGCATATGTTCCAAGAATGTTACAAGTTGATGTAAACATAGGATTTCAATGGAAAATATGATTCACAGATAAGCTTATTGAGAAAGATGGGGGAGCCCGGAGGAAGATGGCGGAAGAGTAAAACGCGGAGATCACCTTCCTCCCCACAGATAAATCAGAAATTCATCTACACGTGGAATAACTCCTACAGAACACCTACTGAATGCTGACAGAAGACCTCAGACCCCCTAAAAGGGCATTAAAAGGGCTGCTTAGGGAAGCGCCGGAGACAGGCGCGAGCCGCGGGTAAGGCGTGGACCTCGGAGACGGGCGTGGGCCGCCGCCGCCGCCGCCCACCGCCCACCGCCCGCCGCCGCCGCACACCGCCCGCCGCCGCCCGCCGCCGCCGCGGCCCGCCGCCGCGGCCCGCCGCCGCCCACCGCCCGCCGCCGCCCGCCGCCCGCCGCCGCCGCCGCCCCCGCGGCCCGCCACCGCCGCCGCCTGCCGCCGCCCGCCGCCGCCGCAGCCGCGGGGCCTGTGTGCGAGCGCGGGTCACTGTCCGCCCCGCCTTCCGGGGGACCTGTGCACCCCGCCACTGCCGGGGTCCCGAGACCCGGGGACGGCTTTCCCGGGAAAGCGCACGGAGCGCCACGGGCTGCTGCAACGTCACGCCGGCCTCTGCCGCCGCAGGCCCGCCCCACACTGCGCGCCCCTCCCTCCCCTCTGCATGAGTGAGCCAGAGCCCCCGAATCAGCGGCTCTTTTAAACCCGTCCTGTCTGAGCGAAGAACGGACGCCCTCCGGCGACCTACGCACAGAGGCGGGGCCAGGTCCAAGGCTGAGACCCGGGAGCTGTGAGAGCAGAGTCAGGGAAATCTCTCTGTGCAGCCTCGGAGGCAGCGGATTAAAGCTCCACGGTCCATTTGATGTGCCCTGTGTCTGTGGAGTGCATGAATGGACAGCGAATCATCCCAAATTGAGGAAGTGGACTTTGAGGACAAGATTTAAGACTTTCCCCCCTTTTCCTCTTTTTACAACGAATTATTCCAAAGTAAGGAGGTGGACTTAGAGAGCAAGATTTCAGACTTCTTGCCCTTTTCCTCTTTTTACAACGAATTATCCCAAATTGAGGAGGTGGGCTTGGAGAGCAAGATTTTTGATTTTTCCCCCTGCTCTCTTTTTGTGAATGTGTATGTGTAATCTTCTGTGTGAGATTCTCTCTGTATAGCTTTGCTTCCACCATATGTCCCAGGGTTCTATCGGTCCGTTTTTTTTTTTTTTCAATAATTACTTTCTAATTTTAATAACGCTACTATATTTCATACTTTATTCTATTTTACTTTACCTGCTCTTTCTTTTTTTCCTACCTTCCCTTCCTCCCTCCCTCCCTCCGCTCTTCCTTTCCTTCTTTCTTTTTCTTTCCTCCCTCCCTCCCACCCTTCTTCTTTCCACTTTCTTTTTCTTTCCTTCCTCCCTCCCTCCCGCCTGTCTTTCTTTCTTTCTTTCCTTCCTCCCTCCCTCCTTCCCTTCTTCCATTCACTCTTCCTTTTGCTTTCATTTCTCCCTCCCTCCCTCCTTTCTTTCCTTCTTTCTTTCCATCCTTCCTCACTCCCTCCCTCCTTTCTTTCTTTCTTCCTTCCTTCCTTCCTTTCTTCCCTTCTTCCTTTCTTTCCCTCTCTCTTTCTTTCTTCTACTAATTCTTTCTTTCTGCTTTTTCTCCCTGTTATTCTGAGCTGGGTGGATGAAAGGCTCTTGGTGCTACAGCCAGGAGCCAGTGCTGTGCCTCTGAAGTGGGAGAGCCAACTTCAGGACACGGGTCCACAAGAGACCTCCCAGCTCCACATAATATCAAGCAGCGAAAATCTCCCAGAGATCTCCATCCCAACACCAGCACCCAGCTTCAGTCAACGACCAGCAAGCTACAGTGCTGGTCACCCTATGCCAAACAACTAGCAAGGCAGGAACACAACCCCACCCATTAGCAGAGAAGCTACCTAAAAACATAATAAGGCCATAGGCACCCCAAAACACACCACCAGACGTGGACCTGTCCACCAGAAAGACAAGATCGAGCCTCAACCACCAGAACACAGGCATTAGTCCCCCCCACCAGGAAGCCTACACAACCTAATGAAACAACCTTAGCCACTGGGGTCAGACACGAAAAACAATGGGAACTACGAATCTGCAGCCTGCAAAAAGGAGACCCCAAACACAGTAAGATAAGCAAAATGAGAAGACAGAAAAACACACAGCAGGTGAAGGAGCAAGATAAAAACCTACCAGACCTAACAAATGAAGAGGTAATAGGCAGTCTACCTGAAAAAGAATTCAGAATAATGATGGTAAAGATGATCCAAAATCTTGGAAATAGAATAGACAAAATGCAAGAAACAGTTAACAAGGACCTAGAAGAACTAAAGATGAATCAAGCATCGATTAAAAACACAATACATGAAATAAAAAATACTCTAGATGGGATCAATAGCAGAATAACTGAGGCAGAAGAAAGGATAAGTGAGGTGGAAGATAAAATAGTGGAAATAACTGATGCAGAGCAAAATAAAGAAAAAAGAATGAAAAGAACAGAGGACAGTCTCAGAGACCTCTGGGACACAATAAACACACCAACATTCGAATTATAGGGGTTCCAGAAGAAGAAGAGAAAAAGAAAGGGACTGAGAAAATATTTGAAGAGATTATAGTTGAAAACTTCCCCAATATGGGAAAGGAAATAGTTAATCAAGTCCAGGAGGCACAGAGAGTCCCATACAGAATAAATCCAAGGAGAAATACACCAAGACACATATTAATCAAACTGTCAAAAATTAAACACAAAGAAATCATATTAAAAGCAGCAAGGGAAAAACAACAAATAACACACAAGGGAATCCCCATCAGGTTAACAGCTGATCTCTCAGCAGAAACTCTACAAGCCAGAAGGGAGTGGCAGGACATAATTGAAGTGATGAAGGAGAGAAACCTGCAGCCACGATTACTCTACCCAGCAAGGATCTCATTCAGATTTGATGGAGAAATTAAAACCTTTACAGACAAGCAAAAGCTGAGAGAGTTCAGCACCACCAAACCAGCTTTACAACAAATGCTAAAGGAACTTCTCTAGGCAAGAAACACAACAGAAGGAATATACCTACAATAACGAACCCAAAGCAATTAAGGAAATGGGAATAGGAACATACATATCAATAATTACCTTAAATGTAAATGGACTAAATGTTCCCACCAAAAGACACAGAGTGGCTGAATGGATACAAAAACAAGACCCATATATATGCTGTCTACAAGAGACCCACTTCAGACCTAAAGACACATACAGATTGAAAGTAAGGGGATGGAAAAAGATATTCCATGCAAATGGAAACCAAAAGAAAGCTGGAGTAGCAATTCTTATATCAGACAAAATAGACTTTAAAATAAAGACTATTAGAAGAGACAAAGAAGGACACTACATAATGATCAAGGGATCGATCCAAGAAGAAGATATAACAATTGTAAATATTTATGCACCCAACATAGGAGCACCTCAATACATAAAGCAAATACTAACAGCCATAAAAGGGGAAATCAACAGTAACACAATCATAGTAGGGGACTTTAACACCCCACTTTCACCAATGGACAGATCGTCCAAAATGAAAATAAATAAGGAAACACAAGCTTTAAATGATACATTAAACAAGATGGAATTAGTTGATATTTATAGGACATTTCATCCAAAAACAACAGAATACACATTTTTCTCAAGTGCTCATGGAACATTCTCCAGGATAGATCATATCTTGGGTCACAAATCAAGCCTTGGTAAATTTAAGAAAATTGAAATTGTATCAAGTATCTTTTCCGACCACAATGCTATGAGACTAGACATCAATTACAGGAAAAGATCTGTAAAAAATACAAACACATGGAGGCTAAACAATACACTACTCAATAACGAAGTGATCACTGAAGAAATCAAAGAGGAAATTAAAAAATACCTAGAAACAAATGACAATGGAGACACGACAACCCAAAACCTATGGGATGCAGCAAAAGCAGTTCTAAGGGGGAAGTTTATAGCAATACAATCCCACCTTAAGAAACAGGAAACATTTCGAGTAAACAACCTGACCCTGCACCTAAAGCAATTAGAGAAAGAAGAACAAAAAACCCCCAAAGCTAGCAGAAGGAAAGAAATCATAAAGATCAGATCAGAAATAAATGAAAAAGAAATGAAGGAAACGATAGCAAAGATCAACCAAACTAAAAGCTGGTTCTTTGAGAAGATAAACAAAATTGACAAACCATTAGCCAGACTCATCAAGAAAAGAAGGGAGAAGACTCAAATCAATAGAATTAAAAATGAAAAAGGAGAAGTAACAACTGACACTGCAGAAATACAAAAGATCATGAGAGATTACTACAAGCAACGCTATGCCAATAAAATGGACAACCTGGAAGAAATGGACAAATTCTTAGAAATGCATAACCTGCCAAGACTGACTCAGGAAGAAATAGAAAATATGAATAGACCAATCACAAGCACTGAAATTGAAACTGTGATTAAAAATCTTCCATCAAACAAAAGCCCAGGACCAGATGGCTTCACAGGCGAATTCTATCAAACATTTAGAGAAGAGCTAACACCCATCCTTCTCAAACTCTTCCAAACAATTTCAGAGGAAGGAACACTCCCAAACTCATTCTACGAGGCCACCATCACCTTGATACCAAAACCAGGCAAGGATATCACAAAGAAAGAAAACTACAGGCCAATATCACTGATGAACATAGATGCAAAAATCCTCAACAAAATACTAGCAAACAGAATCCAACAGCACATTAAAAGGATCATACACCATGATCAAGTGGGGTTTATTCCAGGAATGCAAGGATTCTTCAATATACGCAAATCAATCAATGTGATACACCATATTAACAAGTTGAAGGAGAAAAACCATATGATCATCTCAATAGATGCAGAGAAAGCTTTCGACAAAATTCAACACCCATTTATGATAAAAACCCTGCAGAAAGTAGGCATAGAGGGATCTTTCCTCAACATAATAAAGGCCATATATGACAAACCCACAGCCAACATTGTCCTCAATGGTGAGAAACTGAAACCATTTCCACTAAGATCAGGAACAAGACAAGGCTGCCCACTCTCACCACTCTTATTCAACCTAGTTTTGGAAGTTTTAGCCACAGCAATCAGAGAAGAAAAGGAAATAAAAGGAATCCAAATCGGAAAAGAAGAAGTAAAGCTGTCATTGTTTGCAGATGACATGATACTATACATAGAGAATCCTAAAGATGCTACCGAAAAACTACTAGAGCTAATCAATGAATTTGGTAAAGTAGCAGGTTACAAAATTAATGTACAGAAATCTCTGGCATTCCTGTACACTAATGATGAAAAATCTGAAAATGAAATCAAGAAAACACTCCCATTTACCATTGCAACAAAAAGAATAAAATATCTAGGAATAAACCTACCTAAGGAGACAAAAGACCTGTATGCAGAAAATTATAAGACACTGATGAAAGAAATTAAAGATGATACAAACAGATGGAGAGATATACCATGCTCCTGGATTGGAAGAATCAATATTGTGAAAATGACTCTACTACCCAAAGCAATCTACAGATTCAATGCAATCCCTATCAAACTACCACTGGCATTTTTCACAGAACTAGAACAAAAAATTTCAAAATTTGTTTGGAAAAACAAAAGACCCCGAATAGCCAAAGCAATCTTGAGAACGAAAAAAGGAGCTGGAGGAATCAGGCTCCCTGACTTCAGACTATACTACAAAGCTACAGTAATTAAGACAGTGTGGTACTGGCATAAAAACAGAAAGATAGATCAGTGGATCAGGATAGAAAGCCCAGAGATAAACCCACGCACATATGGCCAACTTATCTTTGATAAAGGAGGCAGGAATGTACAGTGGAGAAAGGACAGCCTCTTCAATAAGTGGTGCTGGGAAAACTGGACAGGGACATGTAAAAGTATGAGATTAGATCATTCCCTAACACCATACACAAAAATAAGCTCAAAATGGATTAAAGACTTAAATGTAAGGCCAGAAACTATCAAACTCTTAGAGGAAAACATAGGTAGAACACTCTATGACATAAATCACAGCAAGATCCTTTTGGACCCACCTCCTAGAGAAATGGAAATAAAAACAAAAATAAACACATGGGACCTAATGAAACTTCAAAGCTTTTGCACAGCAAAGGAAACCATAAACAAGACCAAAAGACAACCCTCAGAATGGGAGAAAATATTTGCAAATGAAGCAACTGACAAAGGATTAATCTCCAAAATTTATAAACAGCTCATGCAGCTCAATAGCAAAAAAACAAACAACCCAATCCAAAAATGGGCAGAAGACTTATATAGGCATTTCTCCAAAGAAGATATACAGACTGCCAACAAACACATGAAAGAATGCTCAACATCATTAATCATTAGAGAAATGCAAATCAAAACTACAATGAGATATCATCTCACACCAGCCAGAATGGCCATCATCAAGAAATCTAGAAACAATAAATGCTGGAGAGGGTGTGGAGAAAAGGGAACACTCTTGCACTGCTGGTGGGAATGTGAATTGGTACAGCCACTATGGAGAACAGTATGGAGGTTCCTTAAAAAACTAAAAATAGAACTACCATATGATCCAGCAATCCCAATACTAGGCATATACCCTGAGAAAACCATAATTCAAAAAGAGACATGTACCAAAATGTTCATTGCAGCTCTATTCACAATAGCCCGGAGCTGGAAACAACCTAAGTGTCCATCATTGGATGAATGGATAAAGAAGATGTGGCACATATATACAATGGAATATTACTCAGCCATAAAAAGAAACGAAACTGAGCTATTTGTAATGAGGTGGATAGACCTAGAGTCTGTCATACAGAGTGAAGTAAGTCAGAAAGAGAAAGACAAATACCGTATGCTAACACATATATATGGAATATAAGAAAAAAAATGTCATGAAGGACCTAGGGGTAAAACGGGAATAAAGACACAGACCTACTTGAGAATGGACTTGAGGATATGGGGAGGGGGAAGGGTAAGCTGTGACAAAGCGAAAGAGAGGCATGGACATATATACACTACCAAACGTAGGGTAGATAGATAGTGGGAAGCAGCCGCAGAGCACAGGGAGATCAGCTCGGTGCTTTGTGACTGCCTGGAGGGGAGGGATGGGGAGGGTGGGAGGGAGGGAGATGCATGAGGGAGGGGATGTGGGAACAGATGTATATGTATGACTGATTCACTTTGTTATAAAGCAGAAACTAATAAAAAAAATAGAAAAAAAAAAAAAAAAAAAAAGAGAAAGATGATGTTGAGTTCCTAGCCCTTTAATGTGCATTCGTAGAATGTTCATTCATAGAAACTATAAAGGCTCTGAGTGAAAGAACCCAGAGGGATGTGGCATAAGGTATAACAATTATGACTAGCCAAAACTATAGACTTATTAAGTGATATCAACTGATGCTTATGTCTTATAATTGAGGGACGTTATTTCCCAAACCCCATTTCCAAAATGTGCTTCCTACCATGCCTAAAATACCTTCATTACCATAGTATGACTGTATCTTTAGCATCACACTCTTCTGTAAAGTCTTCTTTAAAAATGCTTATATTCCAGCAATGGAGATTGTACATTAGATAATTTTCTTTCTTAACAGGATATCCCTGGATGACGTAGGAAGAAAATAAAGTATTTTGTGATGAGAACCAGAAGACACCAATAGCAAACTTTGTCTTCTTCCCCACTGCATCTAAACACAGTCTCGAATTTAGCTGGAATCACATCCATGAGTTCAGCTTCACAGTTTATTCAATATTTTGAAATATAAAATTCACATTGAAAGACTTAACATGAGTAGGCCATGAGTTTTCAACTCAAAGTGTAATTAAGGGATTTTAATTACCTGTCAATCAATATTAAATCATCCCATAGGTTCCCCCTTAGTGACATCCTGTCTCTCAATGGATACTGCTTACGTTTTATCTCTTGCTAACAATGTCACCTATATTCCTCTTTCTCGGTTCCTTTCAACAAACTTTCATTGATCATCTATTATAAACCAGACTATTTCTAGATGCTTGGATTACAAAGATGTGTTTGTCATCTCTTCTGACTAAGAAGTTCAAAGGTCTAAGAGGAGGGCAAAGAGGGGACACAGAATCACACCTAATTCCTAAATGACTCTACCTTAAAAGTGAGAGCCATTTAAAGTTTTTTTTTTTTTTTTTTTTTTTTTTTTTTTTTTTTTTTTTTTTAGGTACACGGGCCTCTCACTGTTGTGGTATCTCCCGTTGCGGAGCACAGGCTCCGGACGCGCAGGCTCAGCAGCCATGGCTCATGGGCCCAGCCACTCCGTGGCATGTGGGATCTTCCCAGACCGCGGCACGAAGCCGTGTCCCCTGCATCGGCAGGCGGACTCTCAACCACTGCACCACCAGGGAAGCCCTTAATTTTTAAGAGTATAGAATCCAGGGAGGAGAAAGCTTACACTAAAATTTTACAATTTAAGTAGCAAATATTGTTGCTTAAACTGTTTAAAATAGTTCCTATCTCCTTGGGAGTGAATTTATCTGGATGAAAACAAAGGTACCTTGGTTTTGCCAAAAAATCACAAGAAGAAAATTTCTTATTCTATGAGTGCAAAGCGATTACTCACCATTGTACTCCTGGAACAGATATAATCTATTTATGCAGATGTCTTAGGTTTACAAGTGAATTGTTCTGTTTGGTAAATTAAATTGGATATATCTTCCAGAAGAAAATAAGTGCGATTTTTTTCCATGCCTCTTTGGGAAGAAATATTAACTTTTTTAATGTTTGATTTAGAATACGATTCTTATTTTTGTAAAGTGTGGGTTTTCCTTATGAATTTGTATGTAGCCTTCTTTGAGCAGTTTGTAAATGAAAAGCTGCCCTGGAAGGATCTTAGGAAAATGATGAAGGCCATGTTTTATTTCAACCATGAAAAGACTATGAAGAGGAGCAAGAGTGGGTGGTCACTTGAACCACTGTTTCCTGATGTGATTACGTTCTTTAGGCCAGAAAGCTATATCCCAATACCGCGAATGGGAGTTGGGTTTCTCCTGAAGGAAATGACATTTCCCTTAGACGATAAGCATGGGACAGGGAATCAGGAAATACAAATTGAGGAGTACAATCTTAAGCTACAAGTCTTAAGCTAGAACACATTCTTGCTATCATGCCTGTTCAAGGTTCAGTAAGCCCAGATGATCACATGATGATGATGATTGTGGCTAAAAAGGTTCAGAACTTCAGTAATTAAAATAAATAAAGTGGGCTTCCCTGGTGGCGCAGTGGTTGAGAGTCCGCCTGCCGATGCAGGGGACACGGGTTCACGCCCCAGTCCGGGAAGATCCCACATGTCGCAGAGCGGCTGGGCCCGTGAGCCATGGCTGCTGAGCCTGCGCGTCCGGAGCCTGTGCTCTGCAACGGGAGAGGCCACAACAGTGAGAGGCCCGCTTACTTCAAAAAAACAAAAAAAAAAGAAAAAGAAAAAGAAACGAATAAATTGCTAGACCCATCAAGAAATGACCTTCTTCTGACTGACATATGGATGGCACGGTACTGCTATCACTGAACAACCCTATGGATTAAGAACTTCACTGATTGCAATGACAACAGACAAATCAATATTTTATGCAATTACGAATGCACATTCAGGGTTTTGAGGTCTATAAAGTGCCTTGGTTTCTAGAGTTCTCCTCTATGTACTATGTTGGTGTCACCAATGCACACTTGCGTCACAAAATAAACAAGAGATGCAGAGACTTTGTTCCCCAACAATTTGCCACTAGGGGGCAGCAGGAGTTTATTTAACCTGAAGTAAAACCAAAGAGTTCTCTAAGGTTCCAAAACTCATACCAGGAGTAGCAGAGTGGAGGTGTAGTAATTAGTTCTCACCCACATCTCTTTTTCCCATGGATGACACCCTGAACTTATCCTTTAGAAGACTATAAACAATCCAAACAGGACTTACTGAAAAAAGAGGACCTTAGTGAGGTCCTCTTTCCTCTAGCAATCCATCCTGAGTATAACTAGTACACTAACCTTTGGACACTGCTTTCATAAAATGAAAATCTTGTCCTTTTGAAATCTGCAATGGCTTCTGCTTGACTCGAGTTTAAATCCTACAGCCTGTTGTTGCACCACTAATCTCCATTCCACCTTACAACTTATTTCTTCAAACTAGACAGAACTACACAGTTCCTTGGATTTGCATGTCTGCTGTTTTCACTGATTTTCCACCTAAAATGTCCTCCCTATGTCTCCTGTCAATCTAAAGCCCAAGCACAAAGAAAACAGTTCAGGTCCCACCTCTTCCACGAACCATTCTTTAAGCTTCTAGCCTACTCTGATGTCTCTCTCTTCTGGTTCCCTATCGTACTCAGTCAGTACCACAGTGTGTAGCCACTAACTGTTCTGTGATCATTTTACATAGATTGGTTTTGTTCTACCAAATAAGGTACCAGAAGGCAGATACCAAAAGGGAAAATGCTAGACAGAGAAATGATTAATACTAAATAAATGAAATATCTTCTACACTCAAAACGCTTCAGGGGCTAAAAAAGACATGAAATTTGAGGAAATGATGACTTTTAAAAAGGAGAAAACAGTGATAGGAGATATCTGAGTATTGCCCAGTGCTTTAAGGCACCACAACCTGTGCAGAAGAAACTAGATTTTTAATGGTTTTGTCTTGTTCTGGGTTCTAAGAGCAGCCACCTCTCTATTCATTCAATGTTTCTTTACAAACCATGTTCTATGTCATTTTTATAATTTTGCAATGATTCAGTCTACATCTGAGAGAACTATTTGAACTCAAGACCTTAAAACCCCAATCTATGGAGAAAAAAATAAGTAAATAATATAATAAAATCTTTGACAGCACCTCTATGTCCTGTAGACCACTGAATCCTATGGTTTCTCTCCCCAAGTGAACCTGAATTTCCCTCTTCCCCTCTAATTGCTACTCCCTGAATTTGACAGTCATCTTTCACTTGTGTTCTTGCAATGCTTCCTAATTTGTATCCCTGCTACTGGGACCTATGCTCAGTCTCTCCCTGTTGCTAGAGTTCTTCTTCCTGGCCTCAAAATCTCTCAGTTTTCAGCTCTTCTCTTATCTCTTTATACTCATCTCCTCAGTGATATCATACAGTCTCTTGGCTTTAAAGACTTTAGAAATGTTTTTGGCTCTGTCCTATTCCTGAGTTATAATATCTAACTGTCAGTCTTCGAACTCATCTGAATGCTGAGGAAGCATCTCAAACTTAAGAGGTCCAAACTAGATCTCTTGCTTTCTCAAGCTCCTACCAGCCTCTCCAGTTTTCTACGTATCTGTAAATGGCTCATCCCAACTCTGTTTTTCATGCTAAAATCAGGCTCCTCTTTGCCCAATCCATATCATACTCATTACCAAGTCCTGTCAGTCTGCCTCCAAAATATTTTTAGAATCTATCTACTTCTTAATCCTCCAACACCACCGGGACCAATTTTTGTAATGTTCTTTATTCAAGGGTACAATTACTTCCTCTTTCTCTTCTTTTTCTCCACTCTGGAGCCAATAAGTCAACTCACACAGAAGGCAAGTGAAATTTTAAAAATCAAATTGTGTCACTCCTCTGGACAATAATCTCCATTAATTTTCTATTGAAAAAATAATAAAATTCAAGCATCTGGCCATGATCTTTCAGGTTCTATGTGATATGAACCTTGTCTTTCTGACCATATTTCTTATCATTCTCCTACCTAGACCCTCCCTTCTGCTCATGCTCATCTTCTATCCAGTTCTCATACAATTGAGCTTTCCCATCTTGGGGCCATTTATTTGCTTTTCTGTCCACTTGAAAGCTTTTCCCCAAATCTTTGCATGACTTTCTTTTTCCATTCATTCCCACTTCAGGTCTCTGCTCAGGGAGGCCTCTGCTCTTCAAAACTTTATACACTAGAACCTCCTGGGATAATTTTGTTAAATTTGTGGCTCCTAATAAAACGTGATCCCTGGTACTCACACACATTTGTATTCACCTCTGCTGGAGCTGGGCTATCCCTGGGGCTCAATTTAATCAATAGGACAAATACAAAGGCCATTTCAGGATTTCTGGGCCTAAGCCTTAGGTAACCCCAAGAGCTTCTGCTTTTGTGTTCATTCCAGCCATGCCAGAAGTCCAGCTGCACTGCCGAGCAGAACTTGTAGAGCAGCCCCGTGAGGAAATCAGGTGCACAGACGTGGAGAAAGTAAGCAGAAAGAGAGAGAAGCCCAGCCATCCAGCTGAGCTCAGCACTCAGTTAACCAACCCCTGAATGAAGTCGAGTGTTATTTCCTACAAGGCCAGCAGGAGCATATGCAGCTGAGCCCAGTTCAAATGACTGAATTATGAGCAATTAAAATGTTTTTTGTTTGCTCTTGGTCCCTAAATTTTAGGAATGTTTGCTCACAACAATAGATAGTTGATAAACTCCCCATCACTCACTATGCCTATGCCCTGATTTGTTTTTTTTTCATGCTTTGCTGCAGTATTTAACATGTTATTTTATGTGTGTGTGCATTCTCATTTGTCAGTTTCTATTTCCTCCAATATACCATGAGCTCTAAGATAACAGATTATGTTTCGTTCACCATTGGATCCTTGGCATGCTATCAAATGAATGAATGAATCCATCAGTCTCTCTTGTGAAGTTGAATTGCCT
The DNA here is from genome assembly GCF_025265405.1 of Mesoplodon densirostris. Lineage (NCBI taxonomy): Eukaryota > Metazoa > Chordata > Mammalia > Artiodactyla > Ziphiidae > Mesoplodon > Mesoplodon densirostris. Next base: position 17,881,407 of record NC_082664.1, read on the forward strand.
TATCTTGCTGTTTGAGGAAATGTTTCTGTCTTCTCTTACACAATCCATGCTTTATTAGAGACAGGTATTAGCCAAGGTTGTATAGATACTTTGTTCCTTTTTAGGAATAAAATTAATGCATCAATTGTTGAATTTATAAATCTACAGAAAGTTAGATATGGAAGGAACATCAAAAACAAAAAATTCAGTTCAGGGTGTGTTTTGTTTGTATGGCCATAAAACTCTTCATTACATGCAATTTCCCATGTAATACCAGAAGATAAGTCAGTAAAAATATATCTGTGCTGTAAACTGAATTTTTTCTTTACCCTTTCTCAAGGCTTTTCCAGGAGTGTTTCTTTAAAAAGTAAGTCACCGGGCTTCCCTGGTGGCGCAGTGGTTGAGAGTCCGCCTGCCGATACAGGGGACATGGGTTCGTGCCCTGGTCCGGGAAGATGCCGTGGAGTGGCTGGGCCCGTGGGCAATGGGCGCTGAGCCTGTGCGTCCGGAGTCTGTGCTCCACAACGGCAGAGGCCACAGCATTGAGAGGCCTGCGTACCACAAAAACAAAAAACAAAAAACAAAAACAAACAAACAAAAAAAACTAAGGCACCAAGAAACACAGTAGGAAAACCACTGATCTCTTTTCAAACACTATTTTGGTAAATAAGAAAACAAGGAATAAGGAGATGGCATGACTAGCTGAAGCAAAGAGAGTTGGTGGGACTAGAATCAGCTCTGCTCAATTCAATTCACTTTGGGTGTCGTAATTCTCAAGAGCAGTCCTTCAGGCAGGATTTGGCTTAGGAATAGAAGACAAATAGATTTAAAACATCAATTTAAAGTAGAGCTAATTAAACAAATGAGAGAACACTTTACTGAGATTACTATTAGGGTTTAACCAATTAATATACAAACTAGCTTGACATGCACATGGCATGTGATCTGTCCAACAATTAGATTGATGGCTAAATCTGTACCTATTAATCCCTGTAATAGACAGAAATTTAAAGAGTCATTTTGTATGGCCCAGGAGCATAAAAAAGAAAACAAAAAAGTAGCAATAATTTTGAATTGACATATCCAGAAATAGCCGTAGGTATTGTCAAAAGATATGTGTAACCAATTATAGGCTAGAAAAATCATGTAAGAGAACAAATATTCAGCATAAGGTATTTTCATTAACATTTACATTTTACTATGGCTTAAATTTTTTATACTTTCTAGAAAACCAAGGGCTCATTAAAAGATTCTCTTAACACAATATAATAACTTTTATGTTTTTAACCTGAATAAAATATCTAATGTCATTAAAAACTTTTTTGAAACTATATACATTTAAAATTTCTTTCTCCTGAATTTCCAAATTCTGGTATTTTAAAGAGCAGTGATGGTTATTTTTTCTTGCCTATTTTTACTAAACAAATCCATAGACCTAAACTTGAAGGGCCATTAAAATACTTCAGGTTTCATTGTTTCACTTTTCACATGAGAAAACTAAGGTCTAAAGGGGCTAAATGATTTGTCTAATATAAATAAGAACATGTAAGACAGACTTAGAGGGAAAAGCCAGCTAATTTCTTTCAAATATTGAAAGTTCTTATCCCATACACATAACATATATATATATATATATATATATATACACACATATACAAATTGATTTAAATATGTGTAAATCTTGATATAGAAGGCCTTTCCTCATGCTAATCTTCTGGATGGAATATTCTCCCCTCTTATCTTCATTTAGTTAATTACTGCTTCTTCTTTAGAATATGAAATTTAGACCTCATCTCAAGCGACAGTTCCTCTGGATAACTGTCACAGTGCTCTCTAACAAGGATGATTCTCCCATTATATCCTTTCAGAGTTCTCTCTCTCTCTCTCTCTCTCTCTCTCATACTTATCATTATAATTTTCATTAATTTGTGTGATTCTTTGATTAGTATCTTTTGCTAATACAATGTAAAGTTTTTGAGGAGAGGGATCGGATTTAAGCTTGCATCTATATTCCTAAAGATCCGTCAAATGCCTGGCATTTACTAGTGGCTCAATTAATCATCAACAGCTGGAGTGATTTAATGAAAAAGCAAAAGAAGTAGTTTTCATAGTAAAACTACACTGATAAACATATTATATTACATTGTTAATTATTTAATAAAATCTTAGGAATAAGTATCCATATAACTCAGATATTCTGCTAGGGAAATTACTGAACACTGTAGCATTAAAGAAGACATTACTCTGAAGGCCTAGATTTATTGAGACACAGTCTGCCAATTAAGAGGAGACCAAGTGAGTTAGTCAGTTTCTACATATGTGGAAGTGATGGACAAGAGATCCCAGATCCCTGACATGTCAGGACCAGGGACTTTATTGAACAAAGGGTTTGGGAGCCAAAAGATGAAAGTAAAGAGTTTAGCCCACGAGTCTGTGTTCAGAAGAAGGTTAGATATCTGGTACCCAGGCATAAAGACAGACATTAAATTGTACACCAAAAGCTCAAATCAGGACAGTACTATTTAGCCAATGTTGTTTTATAAATACAAGGAGGTATTTCCAGCTGCCACAATAGCAGAGGGGCTAACAGAGGGGCGTTACTGATGATGGATTGAGGCTAAGGATGCTAAATACCCTGCAAAAGCACAGGGCAGATTTTTACAACAAAAGATTTCCTTGCGCTAAGTGCCAAGAACACTCTGATGGAGGAATGCTGTGAGTCAAGGAGTTCCTTGACTAATGGGTTTATATCTTGCTCCTCTGTGTGTTCCAGCAGCAAGCTCATTGCTAGGCCTACAGCAAATGCATATTGGAAATGGACTTCAGTTACTTACCAATGAGCTAGATAGGAATATAGAAATGCATAAATGTATGACTTTATATTGATTCAATGACAGAGAGATGAGACACTCTTGCATCTGAGCAGATATGGGAAAGGGCAGTCCATGCTCAGTTATCAAAAAGCAAAGTGATCAGAATTGATAAGTCACAGAGAGCAGAGTGGTAGCCTCAATTGGAAAGCGACAATGAAACCTAATATCAATGTCTTGCTAATTACCCAGCCCGTAAGTGGATTCAATGGGTAACTCCAAGCCTCCATGTGACTGCTATAGAGGCCAGCAAAACTGCAGATGGATTCTGAGAAAGTTGAAGGTGTATTTTACTCATACATTTGTGGAAAGGGGTCAAGGATTAGAAATCACAGGAGGAAAGGAGAGGTTCATTCAAAGGGGAAAATCACCTGCCCTTGGTTTTCGAAAGACCCACAAAAGCAACCACTGCCCTCTACGATGAAGACATTCTTTGTGTCAGACTTGGTGTAAGGGTAATCATATTGATTTTGAAGGAATGTCTGGTTAATTTTTCACAAGGCGTGGATCCCTCAAAAATCAATAACTTTCTGCTGTATCTTTATTCTTCTGAATAAACTATGTCTGTTGGAGAAACTTGATTCTGAAGCTCAATTGGATTCATAAAACTTTCACAGACACATAGCACAAAAGAAATGTAAGCTTTCCCTAGGGGTGGTAACTATTTAACCTCAACATAGGACAACGATTCCTTCCCTTTTGATATATTCTTGTCCTTGGACAGGCATTAGTAGGGACCACAATTTCTGTGATGCAAATGCTTCTTTTAAGCATCGGTTCCCTTCCCCAAGGGAAAGAAGCTTCAATAAAAGATATGAAACACATGCTTGGAAAGCAGAGTCTAAGAAAATATCTTTTAGAAAAACCTAGGGTTATGGGTGCTGTTAGAAATGTATTCAATTCACTATCCTTTTATTCACCAGGATGAATGTGCAGTAATAAATTTTTTGGAAGAAATAAAATTGTGCTTTGAGAATAGTAGTCAAATGTTATCCAGTAACAGAACTTAAGGAAAACACTGAATGATCCCTGCTCTTTCATTTACATTTCCACAGGAAGAAGGTAATGCTCAGAGAGGTTAAGTGTTCTTCCTAAGGTCACACAGTAAGTGTCTCATTCATTAAATTGGAAATGCCACTTTGAAAAAAAATCAATGAACACTCATTTATCAAGGACAGGGAACATGCAGGATTGAAAACTGTGATGTCTGGATTGGAAAAAACATACAATGCAAGAATTCCAATAATAGAAAAAGGAAAGAAAAGATAAAAGTGAACATTCAAAAGATGTATTTGCAATATTAGAAAAGCTTCCCACGTTTGGCTTAATATCACTGATGAATCTTTTCCCTATAAATCAGTTACAACATTTGGGATGTAAGATTAGTCATTGCTACACAGGTTATTTGCATGTCATGGTTTTTAAATTATTTGATATACAAAAACCCAACACAGATGTAAATACCTATAACAAAACACATATAGCCTATTTATTGGCAAAGTAGATTGGTGTCATTCCAAAGAGATACAGAAAGAGAATTCAAAGTTCTCAAGCTAATCCAGTGATTAAAAAGGTCCTAGAAAAGGACCTTTTCTAGGAACATGAACATGTAAGCTCCTGTAGCCCCTCCTAAGCCTTTCCTTCTTTCCTCAGCCCTATGTGTGTGGATGTGCATTGTGTGACTGTTTCCTTTGCTTTGTTGATAACTTAAGGATTAAAGAAATAGGAAAAGTTACTGAAACGATTATGCTTTATTCTGGCTTCCACTGGAACTCTGCCTCATTAAACAAAGGTTGGCTTCTCTTTACAGTCTGATACGTGATCAAGAACAAACTCTATGGATTGCTCCTTCCCCATGACATTGCTCAGCTTCCTTCACTCTGGCTTTTAGGGGTATTTTAGTAATGAGAGAGAGCATTAAAGTTTCCATCCCAGTTGTCCCCACAGCTACAAGGAAAAACTCAAAGCAATACCCACTTAACTTCTGCTGCTTAACAGAGCCAGCTATAAACATTATCTTTATCTAATTCTAACAGAAGGTAACTTTTAATCGAGAATAGGGCTGAGATTTTATTCTTGGTCTAATCCAATTCAAAAAAAAGAGGTTCCTTTATGGATATTTGAATAGATACTTAAGACCTAAACCACTCCAAGTTCTAATTTATTTATTTTTAATATTTATTTATTTGCCTACGCTGTGTCTTAGTTGCAGCATGCGGGCTCCTTAGTTGTGGCATGGGATGAAAACTCTTCGTTGTGACATGCATGTGGGATCTAGTTCCCCGACTGGGGATCAAACCCTTGGCCCCCTACAGTGGGAGCGTGGTGTTTTAATCACTGTGCCACCAGGAAAGTCCCTGAGTTCTAATTTATCTAAAACGCATTAAATGTTTCACACACACGTGGGCACCAAAAGAGAAAATCCCAAGTGTGCTTGGGTATTAACTTCTACTTTTTGTTTTTAGGACTTGGCAAAATTATTATCCAGGTTTCCTTAAAGGAATAAGAAAAAGAAAAATGTCCCTTTAACTCTATTTTATTTTGTGTCTCCTTTTACATATTCTATGTTGTCAACATCCCAAGTGAGTGTGCAGTGGGAAGGCTAGTAAATTTTCTTGTGTTAGTGTTTAGAATTCCTAAGAGTGAAGATCTCTCTCTCTTTCAATCTTTAAATGGTGAAAGTACAAACTGTCATTTCAGAGACTTCTCTGATATTGTGCCTAAATCTCTAATTATTTGTATTGTTAATGACATATATTTAAAGGTTCCATCTCAAAATATCTTTCAGTTACTGATCATTTCTTTGTCATTTCTTATCTTCTTTAGCACTGCCACATTATGTGTGGTTCTTGGTTTCTCTGTGACCTGTACAATTCATGATGTGTCATAGGTTGTACAATAGAGGAGGTTTTATTTTATGCTCTGGATGTTGGTGGGAATAAAGGATTTCCAGGTCAGTATAAGTTCTAAGTTCTCCATCTGTACAAAAGTTCAGGGACCCTGAAACACGCTCTGTAGTTGAAATGTTACTGTTTAATCAATTTATGGTAACCGTCATGTGGACTGCAACAGATCCAGAAACCATTTTCTGTTTCTTGAAAGTACTATGTTATATTCATTAGAACATTTAAGGCTAGATGCTGCAATGACAAACCCCTGAAAATGTAGTGATTTAACATAATGTTGGTTTATTCTTGCTCATGTCTCAGCCTGATGCAAGCCAGGTCATCCTCCTTCATCATAAAACTCTACAATTTGGTACATGCAATTGGGTAATGGAAGCAGCACCACACTCATCACCTCCTTAACTGCACTGATCCAGAAGTAGCACATGTCAGTTTGGCTCATATTTCAATTGGCCATCAATAATCATATGACCATTATCTTACTTGCAAAAGGTAGAGGAATCCAATATTTGGTGAATAATAAATGTTTCTGTCATGTATCTAGGTTTTGGTTAGAACATAAATAAAGGATGTAGTGGGTTTTGTTCTTGATTGGAGGATTCTCCCAGTCTCAACCATATCTGAATAGCGGCAAACTCTAGTTGAGTATCGTAAGATGCAATTTAGAATGAATTTAAGCATATACTTAACATTTGGCACTAAAATATAGAACAGCAGGTGGCAATTTGTGTAGCACCCATTGGGCTCAAAAGCATGAGGGACTGAATGTTACATTACTTCATGCAGGTAAGAACCCTGGTAGCAGAGGGGGAAATTTAGTTCAAACTTGTCTTTGCCAGTTTGATTGTGTCATTGTGCTTTAGTGTCTTCAGCTGAAGAACACAATTCACACCAAAGTACTTATTGTAACTTGTTTCACAGAGATTTGTGAGGAGTAAACAAAATCGAAGAGTTGACAAAAGCTTTAGAAAATGTAAACTGCTAGGTAAATAGAAAATACCATATTTTGATGACACCATGAGCATTCTCTAACTTTATCTTTTACTACTGTTTATAACCTCTTGACCAAAGTAAAAAGAATGTTATCTGTCAGAGCTATAGTTTAGATACCAAGTAACTTTAAGCTAAAATTCAGTATATTTTTAGGAAGAGGGTAAAATTCTCAGTTTCTAATTCATATTCTATTATAAAAATGCTAAAAGAAGTATAATAATTCATAATCGAACTTCTAATTTTGAAAACAAGTTAGTTAAAAATGGTTTTGCACAGCTACACACATATTTTCTGTATGTAATCATGTTCATAGGAAAGTAGATCATTTTTACAAGACTGTTCACATTGTGGAAAGAAATCTTTAAAAATGCATAATTCATTAAAATAATTTATTGTATTACAAGAAAATTTATATAGCTCTCTTCTTTTAATGGATTATTTCTTACTGTGGTATATCTCTTTGTTTTTCTTTTTTCTTTTTTCTTTTTTAATAGCATACTCAGGAAAGGTAAAGCTGATGTTATAAGGATCTGAATACCTCAACAACAACAACCAAAATTATTCCATTTAGGATTCCTGAGCTGTTGTGTTTTTCTTTTTTGTCACTTCTGAAAATTCAAGAAGTCTAAAAGTCAATCTTACTTCATTACATATTTAATTCCTCATGAAAATATAAAATCTTCTGTCGGTATTTAAAAGGGGATATTGGTAGTGAAGCCTCACACAAAAAATAATCTTGCTCTTGTGATTTTGGAGTAGAAACAATTCTAGAATTTTTGCCTTCTAAATGCAGTGAGTCATTTATTCCTAAAATAATAAAGCTCTACTCTGATGCTGTTCTCTGCTAACGACGGTAGCCTCACATATGGCTACATAGTGGATATACAACAACACTTCTCACAATTCTTTTACAGATACAGGTTGCTTTAAAATACTTCAGTAGAATCATGGATTGTTTGTATAGACTCTTACTAACCTTTGACATTTATGTCCTACCAATCTTTCTTCCACAGCCTGACTTTGGGTCATTAAGGAGTGTAAGACATTGGGGGCCTAATATAATATTACAATTAACTTGTCTTCAATTGCCAGAAAATGACTCCTTTTTTTCATAAGGAACCAAGGGAACAATAGATTTATGTCTCCATTTCACACTCACTCCAGGCAGGGTCACCGCGCAGAGGGCATTTTGCTTGCTTGCATTTTTCAGGTGGTTATCTTGCTATTCCATTGCTGTATAATCCCAGTTTTAAAGGACTATAAGGTGAGATAAGTTATTTAGAACTGGAGGAGATCTTGAAAATGAAGTGTCACATTTTTGTTGATTATGTTGGTGGTCTTTGTCTTCTCAGAAACACTTCCTTTAATGAGCAGAGAATTAAGTGGAAAGAATTTAAGGCTTGTGTTTCCTCCATCTTTTTCCATATTTGGATTTGCAAAGCAAATATTTTGTCACTTAAGCCCTAACATAGGCTTTCCAGATATACTTGGCAGAAGAAAATGATCTTATCAACCACTCCCTAGACTGTCAGTAATTCTTTTCTCAGCCGTTGTAATGCATTGTGTTAATAAATATACTTTCTTCATGAAAAGATTAGTGGATGTGGCAGATTAAAAACAGCCACAAAACTTTTGCTGCACAACCCATCTGAGAGTAGTGGTCTATGTACAATTCATTTGCATCTAGGAAGGGTATGTGACTCCTTTCACCAAAAGAATACATCAGAAGGGATGAGCTAGTTTGCTGGCCTGGAGTTGAAACTTCCCTTCTACTTCGTTTCTCTTGAACCATTCATTTTTGGACTCCTGAGTTATGATGAAAGAAGTCCTCCTGCCTTCTGGAGAGAGCATGTTGAAAGGCTCTGAGACTACTGAGAGTAAAACCCAGTCAAGCCCAGCCTTCCAACCATCCCTCCAAGCCCGAGGCATTAGGAATGTGAGTAAAGCTGTCTTAAACCCTCTAAGCTAACAAAGACCCCAGTTGAACATGACCAAATGATCAGCCTCTGATACATGAAATAGAAGAATTGTTCAGCTGAGCCCTGCACAGTTTCCTGATCCATTAAATCATAAGACATAGTAAAATGGTTGTTCTTTAAAAGTTTGGGGAGAATTTGCTGCACAACAGGAGATAACCTAACAGCAAAAACAATGGATATCATGTTTTTATTTTCTTGGAATCTCTAACATTTAGAGTCTGGTGTATGTTGGGGGTTTAGGAGTTATTTACTGAGTGGATATATCTAGGATAAAGACATGGGTTCTTGAATGATAGAAAGATGTATTTAAGCATGAGGGTTTGACACATCTGGTGAATCATGGGATGAAAAATGTGATTAAACTATCTCAATCCCAGAGTTTGACCAGTGAGGAGGTATGAGATGGAGACATTCATCTTATAAGGAGTTAAGTTCTAAGGCTGATATACAAGGCATATCATTAAAATTTATTCTTTTTACTATTATTATTATTTGTTTTTTTGCGGTATGCGGGCCTCTCACTGTTGTGGCTTCTCCCGTTGCGGAGCACAGGCTTTGGACACACAGGCTCAGTGGCTATGGCTCACGGGCCTAGCCGCTCCGTGGCATGTGGGATCTTCCCAGACCGGGTCATGAACCCGTGTCCCTTCCATCGGCAGGTGGACTCTCAACAACTGCGCCACCAGAGAAGCCCAAACCTTATTCTTAACACAGTTTAAAATGCTTATGATCAAACAGAATATGTGGTTTTGTGCATTCCAAAGAAGTTGGACTAAATTTACATACTATTTGAAAAATACATTTGTTTAAACTGGTGAATCCTATTTTATGCTAAGAAATGCTCAAACATGAGAAACATGAAAATTGAGACTACAACAACAATAGATGTATATCTTCCATCCCATACCAGTGTAGAGCAGAGCCATCATGTACAATCATTCCAGATTTAACCTCTATAACCCTGGATGGTGTCATTCACATTCACTATGATATGAATGGCTTTTCTAGGATTTATGCATTGCCCAACGTGTCCAGCTGTACACTGTCTACCTTCTCTAGACAGCAGTCTCCTTGGGTATGATGGAATAACCCTTCAACTATTTACATTTGTCTCTTATTCTCTGTCTTCTTAAAAATACCATGCAGCGGGGCTTCCTTGGTGGCACAGTGGTTGAGAGTCCGCCTGCCAATGCAGGGGACATGGGTTCATGCCCTGGTCTGGGAAGATCCCACATGACACAGAGAGGCTAGCCCTTGAGCCATGGCTGCTGAGCCTGCACGTCCGGAGCCTGTGCTCTGCAATGGGAGAGGCCACAACAGTGAGAGGTCCTCATACCGCAAAAAACAAAAAACAAAACAAAAAATACCATGCAGCCATGTCCCCCTTTTGTCTTATTGTTTATACTATTTTTATCAAAGAGAATTTAGTTCCATATGTACAGTATGTTACTTCACTGAACTACAGAGCACTCAGGGGAGCACTGCCAAAAACGTGAGAAAACACTGATAAGATTCAATTCTTCCCACAGTATTAATGAAATAATTACAGAAACAAACTACAATCAGGTTTGTCTCTACTCTTTCATTAAATGCTTTTCCTGGGTCACCAGTAACCTCCTCACTGCCAATTGCAATGGTTACTTTCCAGTTCTCATTTCACCTGAGCTCTCATTTGGACACAATTTTCCACTCCTTTCTATTTGTAACACCATGCGCTTTCTTGATGTTCTTCCTTCCTTGCTGCTCTTTCATGGTCTACTATGATGGTTCTTCTTCCACAGCCCCTAGCCTTCAAATAAGACAGAAACCAGTCCTCAAATCTTCTCACATTTAATCTCATGGCTTTAAATACTGCTTGTGTATCCAAAGTTTACCTCCATTTTGTATCTTTTCTCTGAACTTTAGGCTCATAGAAAATTGTCTACTTGACCTCTCCACTTACATGTCTAACAAACATCTCACCCTCACCACAGGGAAAACCAAATTTCTGATATTCCTGTCTTCCCAGAACAAGTTTTCCTACATTTATTAGAAATTGCATTTCTGAATTGTTCAGGACAACTTGGCTTGTAGCCACTTTTGACTCTTCTCTTTTTTTAAATCCTCACATTCAATGCATAACAAATTCTGTTCTACCTTCAAAGCATATTCAAATTCTTACTACTTCTCATCACTTCCACCACAACCACCATGGTCCCAGCAACCACCATCTCTGGGCTAGATTGTAGTTTTCAACCACTGACTGGTCTCCTGCCTTCCACCCTGGAGTCTACTGTCAACACAATAGCCTGAGTGATTCTGTTAAATTCTTCTGTTCCTCTGGTCAAAATCCTTGAAGACCTCCTATCTTCTTGTTGCTTCTCTGTTCTTATTTCTAATAACTCTCTCCTCTCTTGCTCTATTCTAGACATGGTGGCCTCCTTTCTTTTCCTAGAATAGCCCAAATGTGTTGTTGCTTGAGTGTATTTCCATGTACTATAATTCTCTACTTTGTAATTTTCACAGAATTTGCAGGGCTCCCACCTCACTCCTTTCAAGTCATTGCTCAGAGTTACTTTCTGCAAGACCCTCATTGACCATTCTATTCTGAATCCAACCACCACGCCATCTCTGCTCTCCTGCCACCCTACCCCAATTTAATTTATGTGATAACATTTATCACCTTCTAAGAAACAATGTAATGTACTTCTTTGTTTTGCTTATTGCCTGTTTCCTCTCTATAGAATGTAAGCTGCATAAAAGTGAGAGTTTTATCTATTTGCATTTGCTAATGTATCTCTAACCTAGAATAGTACTTGGCACACAGTAGGTTTTCTGCATTTAATTATTAAATTAGTTAATGGATAAGGTAGGGTGCTACAGTTCTAGGATGTCAAAAAAAAAAAAAAACTGAAATCAAATGAAAGAAAGTCTAAGTAGCCCCAAATCCTAAGAGAATAGTCAAGGATTAAAGGCAGACATCGAAACAAGTAGTATGGGAATATAAGCGCATATCCATAAAATTGATGCAGAAAAATATTTTAGTTTTTTTTTAATGATTCTTATAAGATAAGAGGTGGTCCCTGTAGAACTGAAGTAATGTCTGTAGATGAGAATACACGATTTCAAATACATAAATTGAGATGTTTTGTACTGAGGAATCAATAATATATTGTATGAGAATAGTTACAGATAACATCCTACATAGTTAGAATCTTGGTCTCAAGTCAGAAACCATCTGACAATTGTTCAAATATATTGATCAATTACTTATTAAACACCTAATATGTGTCCAGTACAGTGTTAGAAATTAAATATTCTATGGTGAACACATCATTCTCTAAAGCTGAGCAAAGAAGGAAGACATATACATAAATCAGTAAAATAAAACACAAATGCAGTAACATATGCAAAATATTATGGGAGCACAAAAAAAAAGAGCTACTGTAGTAGATAAGAAAGTTTTCACAGTGGAGATGATATTTGGGCTGAGGGTTGAATGAGTTCTCCAGATGGAGACAAGTGGGGGTTATGCATGCTTATAAACACAGAAATGTTGCAGTGTATTTGGGAATAGGAAACAAATTTCTTTCCAGAGTCTGACAGGTAAGTTGTTAGAGAAAAGGAACAAATTGACAGATGTAAAATTAGAGCAGTGAGAATTACTCCTTGTTTTACAGTCATTCCTTCATTTAGTACTTGAATCTCTAATGTTTACCAGGAACTGGTGCTATCCTGGATATCATTTGAGGCACTGGGTAAATAAGTTCAAAAACAAAATGTAGCACTGCCTTAAAGAAGCTTATGTTCTAATGAAGAAACAAGTATAGATTATTATAATCCACTGTGATGACTGCTGAAGAAAACGAACAAGGAAATTTTAAGAACCATAATAACAACCAAGCTTACTGGAGGATACTATGCCTAAGCTGAATGGAAGTCTTCCAGATGAGGGTATTTTGTGTGTGTGTGTGTGTGTGTGTGTGTGTGTGTGTGTGTGTGTTTGTGAAAGACACAGGCAGTGGACACAGTATATGCACAACAAAGACTTAGAGCTGAGAGAAGTTGAGTTTGAGGAACTTCAAAGTGTTCAGTTTTGATCAATGGCAAATAATGAGAGAGTGGGATGGAGAAGAGTAAGGCTGCTGTGCCGTCCTGCACACTTAGAGTGGCACCCTTTTGTTTATGGGAATCAGGGGAATTTTTTTGGTAAGAGAGTGTCAGAGCCAGATATACTAGGTGGAGAGCCTCTGTTTGAAGAAGAGAAACTGATTTGGAGAGAGCAGTTAACTGGGCTTTGGGTGACCAGAAAGTGGTAAGACAAGGGCTGAAAGGTTTTATTAGATCTATTGGGAAAATATTTGGGGAACAAATAATGAAGGATTATAATCTGTGTCCTTTAGGAAGTATGAAATGATGTTAGATTTTATACAGGGACCGGCATCATAAAATGATCAGCTATTTTAGAAAGATAAATCCAGGAGGATGAAACAGTGTGGGTATAAGACAGGCTGGGACCTGGGACCTGGGACCCTCTGCTGCAGTGCTTTCACTTGGACAAACCTCTCCTCCAGCAGCAAAATACCAAGAAACTACAAGGGACTAAAAACAACTGTTTGCATGTACAGTTGGGGCAAATTATGGACAAGATACAAAAAGACCAAAAAAGAAAGAAAGAAAAAAAAAAAACAGCTGCCACTTCTGAAGAGCCAGGAGCAAAAGCAGGGTACTGCACATGCCCCTGCACTCAACACCACCAAAGGGGTGGACAGACCCCCTAAGCCACCGCTCCGGCCCGACTCCTGGACACAGCCCTACCCTCACTATGTATAAGGAACCAGCTAACCCTACTTAGGGAGTGAGGTAGGGAAAATGTTACTTGTTTTCACTCCCCACTTCTGCAGCAGAAGCCTCAGTAAAGCCTAGCCAGAATTTCTTGCCTGGCCTCTTATCAATTTTTATTGATTGGGGAAGGCCAAGAACCCTAATCGGTACCAGGTAGAGTCTGTATCAGTGAGGTGAGGGTGCTGACAAGTGCCAATGGGGATTTCAATGAAGGCATTAGCAGTGGGATGAACAGATAATACAGAGAATTGCTGCTCTGTGGTTACATAAATAATAAGAAATTTTTGTGGCTTTGGGCCTAAAAGGGAAGATGTCCCAACACAATTGTTCAAATTTCTGATAACATTAAAAATTACTCCAAGCCTAGCCCAACTCCTAAGTGTCAAATCATTTGTTTTTGGTGGTAGTTTATTATTTAAAACATAAATGATAGAAGAACATTTAAAATATATAATAGCAGAAATTATAATGTAGAAAATAAAGAAATACAATGATAAGGCTACATTGAAACCTCAACCATAAAATTGGAAGAACGGGAAATGATTTTGAGACTGATGTGGGTCGTGAAAAAAACAAAAGGTGTTTCCATGACAGATTTTACAAAGTTTCATCAAAAATAAATTTGAAGCAGTACATGCAGAACATACAGATGAACTGGTTTGCAAGGCAGAAATAGAGACACAGATGTAGAGGACAAACATATGGACACCAAGGGGGGAAAGCAGGGGTGGGGGCCGTGGTGGTGTTGGTGGGATGAATTGGGAGGTTGGGATTGACATGTATACACTGATTTGTATAAAATAGATAACTAATAAGAACATGTTGTATAAAAAAATAAAATTAAATAAAAAATAAAACAAATACATTAGAAAAAAATTTTTAAAAAAGTAAAATTGGAAAGGAAATCTAGTCCTAGAGTCATCCTTCTGGCACCTTACAATGACATTCAGTAGATGCATCACTATCCAAGGTCTGTAACTCTAAGGACAAGAACTACATGGGGAAGGATTTGCAAACTTGTCAGTCAAGACGCTGACAGTTGGAGTGGCCATGGGCATGGGCTGGCGGTGACATCGCTAACACCTTTGCAAGTGTAAGGTGCAAGATAAGAGGAGAACCAAGTTGCTTAGTGACACTCTGCCAACTCAGGGCTCAAGCTCAGCCACTAGGAAGACTGTGCCTGACAGCTGCACTCTGGGGATAAACCAGTGTTAGAAAGCTAGAGAGCTCCAAAAAAAGCAACCTTGAAGCTGGGTGAATGGGTCAGGAAGATGGTTACTAAAGCGTGCAAATAACCCCAAAGTTGTTCACTGCAACACACAGTATAAACAATAGCATTTGTATATTATTTATGAAAGAAATCATCAGCCATTAACCCATTAGTTCTTTTTTGAATGGTTATGACATAGAAAGAGTTGGAAAAGGAAAGAAATAATATTTTTAACAATAAATGTCCAGACTGGATTTGTAAGGATAGGAATCCAACAGAACTGTTTTGATTCAAATCTTTGACACTTAGTACTGTACAACCTTGGACCGGTCAGTAACTGCATTGTCTCCATTCTCTCATCTTTGAAATTGGGGGAAATATGCCTAACCTATGAGTCAGTTGTGAAAATTGTACAAGTTGCCTGAGAGTAAGTGAGAGAGGAAATGTTCAAAGAACATTAAGGGAAGAGAAAAATTTTGCAGAAAATAAAAGAGAGTGGTGATATCAAAAAGAAAGAAGGAGCTTGATGAAGATGAAGATGAAATCAAAGACATGATTTATGCTTCATGATGACTTACCTTCTGGTCAACACTAAAGCATAACCACACACCTCTGGTCTAGCCCTTTGGTGGCACTAACTAATTTGTTAAAGTAGGTCATCTCCTCCAATGATAATTATGAAACAAACATAAAAATCAATGCTTTGTAGAACTGACACACAGACCTAATTATGAGTAACAACAAAAAAATGATTTTATTATTGCATATGTAATGGTGATTTATTCAATCACATTGAATGCTTTTAAAGCACTCATGATTATATTATTCAAAAGTATTAAAATATATAAACTTTTATACAGGAATATATTCCTGATGCTTCACATCATTGTAATTGAAACTTTCCAAACAATTATCTAAACCTCTTATTTTATGTTATATATATTTAAAGCTTATTTAAAATGTTTTCAATTGTTCATACTTGTTCATACTTGTTCATCTGAAAAATAAAAGGTAATTTTTAAAATGTCATGGACATATTTAGATGACCACTGCGGATTTGGATTTGGAAATGGTGAAATTCATGCTTAAGTTAGAGTGATTTACTTTGAAAACACCAGGAAACATGAAATGAAAATAAATACATATAGATTTAGACTCTGAAACAAGTACAGCTATAGTTCTCTCTCTTTTTCTATTTCTCTTTCTCTTTCTCATTGTATGTATCTCTATCTATACATACATAATATAAAATATATATCTAGCTTTACATACATATATATACATGTATATATACATATGTGTTTTATATTTATCTCCATTACACCCCTACATGGTTTTGTCAGGCTTTGGGACCATGTAAACCATTGCCACCTGAAGATTTCTGGGCAGAAATTGTACCTAACTATGTGTTAGCTAGTATTTTCCATGATTTAGGTAAATAATCTAGGTTTCTATGATGAATGCTCCAAGGGTTGAGAAACACTGGAATGGATTTTAGCACAAGTTTGCACAGGTGAAGGATTAAGTGATAATATCACTAAAGAACTCTAATTGCTATCTTTTTCTATTTTTAACATCTGCTTTCTTTTCTCTTTTAATCCAGACTTCTCAGTCACATACTGCTCTTCCGAGGCACATGGATTAACTCTGAATTCTTTTGTACACAGTTTGCCGTTAGTCCAGATGAAATTAAATTACTCTTTAGAAAATTTGAATGGTATTAAACAACCTGTGCATGCATTATGAATTCCAAAATTATCTAGAACTTGGGGTAAGGAAGAGTATTTACAAGTTTCTTATTGATTTTCCAAGTTGGAATTCATTTTAAGCACTAATATAAAACCAAGTTCAATTTCAGTAGGATTAATAAAGTTGAATTAGCTCTGATAATATGTAATAAATGCAGAAAATTTAAAAGACTGCAATTTTCTATGCTTAATTTCAAAATGTGCTTCTACAAATAATAACCAGATGAATTATATTTTAGAGATAAAGAAAAGTACAGGCAACAGTTAATGTTTGTCAGCAAACTTGATTCATCTCATGTTGTTAAAGATAGTGACATCGAAAGACTTATTTCAACTTCAAGATTTTTCTTATTCTGAATTCATATTCAATGCTCTTAGAAATATTTTACTAAATAAGGAATGTTGTCAAATTTAAGTATGGAAAGAATTAAGAAGGAGATAATTTGAAGCAGATCAGTTGAGAAAAATCATTTGCATAAAATTCTTAAAGAGTCCATATCTTGTGCACATCAGTTTTTCCAGGTTTTTTTTTTTTTTTTTAGTTTTTCCAGGTTTTAATTGGCTAATCTGGGACAAAGTCGTGAAGGCCAACCTTTAATATTTGAACAGAGGTGAGATTTTTGCTTGAATATCTGACTGCTTTGAAATTACTGTTAATGCTAAGCTAGGTTATATTTTTCTTGGACGGCTTAGAGAAAGGTTAAAAATTTGATTACTTAAGAGGGGAAAATATAAATAGAAAAGTGGCACAAAGTTCACCATTCTTAATATGGGTTTATGAGAGCTACCACTTTATGACATGTGACTTTCAAATATTTCTTGGAGACTGATCCATCCAAGCTCTATATTCACAAAAAAAACAAAACAAAACAAAATCCATGAAAGGAGGTATAGCATTCAGTGAATGATACACTCCATAATGATAAAGTCTTGTAGGTCACAGAAAAGCATGCTTGGGGGGAGAAAGCAGAGAGGTATAATCATGAACCTTGGTTGTAATTAAATCCCTGATGGCATATTTTAACTGCATTTATCATGTAAAATATTCCTATGATTCATTGCAAATTGTCTTTGATTTATAGATAGGTTCTTTCTTCTGGTACTGTTCATTGACTTTGCACTTAACAGTGTCATAAAATGTTCAGCAAGACATGCTAATCTTCCATCTGGAATACCTTATTTGATTTCACAAACCTTTATAATACATGTATAAAATTCAACTCAGTGAGTCCTTTCCCAGTGAATAAGCATCAGATTAGGGCCACTGCTAACTGCATCAATAGCCATTATTCACTTCTGTTATTTTCTTAACTTTCAGAATAAAATAACAGTGCATTTGACAATAAAATTCCTGACTTCTATTTATGCAAACATTATCAACTCATGAGATGCAACTTCACATTCTACACAAAGTAGTAGTCAGTTGACTCTTCTGTGATGTGAAAAATAAATACCACTTTTTCAGCTCAGAATAAGTGAGAATAGAGATAATGATCATGGAAGGTAAATATAGTATATTGTTCTCTAATAAACACTGAAACATTTTCCTTGACCCTTCACATTTATTCTTGGATATTTATATACACTTAATGTAAAAGTATGAAAATTTTACTAAGTAGGAGATAAAATATTTGCCCTGGGTTGTGAACAAGTATATCTTCAAGTGTCATACAACATTAAGAATCACAACAGTCAGATAAACTGTTTAGGATCACAACATTCACACTTATAATAAAATGACAATGCAATGCAATTTAAGCTGCAGACAAATTAGAAAAATGACCCTGGAAATTGCTATAACTTCACTTATGTAAAATAAAATCTAAACCTATATGGTGAAAATTTTTCACTGCATACCTTTACAGGAATAACTTTAACACTCATATTTTTGGTATTTGCTAAATGTAATTGTGCTTCAGTGAGCTTTTTATTTGAACTCTGTTATGTACCAAATCCGTGCAGTCATGAAACATGTTATCATGGAATTCTATCATACAGAAAAACTATTTAAGGAAATTATATATTTTTTGTCATGTGAAAAAAAGGAAGAGTATACACAATAACATAATCAATTTTGTGTTTATTATATTAATGTCCAATAGAGTTAATTTTAAAAAAACATTGTCATTATCAGCGAGAGAACATCTTCTCATCATTTGCTTGAAATCTTCTACCTCAATATCTAAAGCTGTCTGTCAGTGAAATAGGTGAGCTTCTTTCAGTACCACCAGACTGGCATTTTCAAATTGAGTCCATAGGACATAATTACATTTTAACATTCCTAGTGTATTGGGTCAGGTTTATAATAAAGATCTTCTTAGCATTATAAAGTTTACAAATAAAAAAAAAAGCTGCCCTCAAGTACTCTAGTCTACAGAAATGCAAAAGTATTTTTTACCCTATGCCATTCAACATTCCAATTATTCTCTCAGTGGAAACCTCCTTTACTACCTCCCTCACATTGATGTGCCACAGAATATAGGTTTCAACTTTTGATGGTGTTGTGGTTTATTTATTTTTTTATTTGTGTTAGGTATTTCTTTGTCTCAATATTCTTATAGATAGAATAATTCTGGAGTTGGAGCATTTAAATGATGTCTGCACCCAAGATCTCAGCCCTGACTTTCTGACCTAATAGACATCATTATTGTCTATTTGGATATCACAATTCTTAGATTTCATGTAGTACACAACAGAAACCATTTCTTTTCCACTCAACTCCAATCCTGCTCCAGCTCTTATGTTTTCTATCTCAGTATCTACACCTTCCCAGTGCCCAAGCCAACCTTAATCTGCATTTATCACATCCATATACATCCTTCATATCATCAACTCCTACATCTTTTAAATTTCTAATGTGTCCTGTATTCATCTCCTTCTAATCCATTCATACACTGCTTTTCTCTTAATTATGACTCTTATACTTGCATTTTTGCAGCAATATCCTATATATTCCCTCTGCCTTCAGCCTTGTCGCTCTTAAACCCATCCTTCATTCTTCAGCCATGGTGAACTTCAAAAACAATGGTTAGGAAACTACAGCCAATGGGCTAAACCCAGCCAGTTACTTGTTTTGGTAATTAAGGTTTTATTGCAACTCAGCTATGATCATTTGTGCTTACATCTTATCTATGCTGCCTTTGTGCTACAGAGTTAAGCAAATAGTCTATGGAGCCTAAAGTATTTACTATATGCCTTTTATAGAACAGTTGTACTAATCCCTGTTGTAAATTATCCAGTTCCCTAGTTTAAAAGATTTCAAAGGTCTTCCATTGTCCTAAGGATATAAATCCCACACCAACCTTCAGGTTTATCTCTCAACACTTCCTTATTCAAAACCTAATTCCCAGCCATACTACACCCAATAGTCCTTGACTCATAATCTCCAGTCACTAGCCATTATGACTTTGGTAAACTACTTCTCATCTTGCACAGCTTGATACCAATAATTCCTTTTATGGACAATTTTCCTTCACCCTGGAGGTCAGAGGTATATGCCCCTAATACATAGACCCAGAGCTTTCTGCTCTTGCCCCTGTCAAAGCATATATACCTTGCAATATATTTATCTATTACTTTGCTTCTCTATGAAACTAGCTCTCAAAACATTGATAGTGCCTGGTCCATAGCAAGAACTCAGAATTGTTTGCTAAATGAATGACTAAATGCTATACATGTGTTTCTATTCTTAAACATTTCCTAGGGTAAACCTTAATGATATTATCGATATTTTAAAAGGTCTTAGTTTCAATGTTTTGAAAAACACTCTGATATCATACTAAGAAGATGATCTGCTTTAGGTCTACTAAGAAAATGCAATAACATAATATTGTATAATATTTAAAAAATACGTAACACTTTATAAATTGTTTTCCAATATGTTTTATCATTGAATCAATTCTTAGATACAACTCTGTTGCCAATTCTCTCTACTCATTCAGATGCAACCTCCAGCTTTGTGGAATTTTATAAAAACCACTCAGAAAATTAATACCATGTATCCTGAAATGCATGAACTCAGGGCATGGATTATAATCAAACTATACTGTAATGAAAGTTAGTTTCCAAATTCAGTAGCATTAGATTCACTTATTTGCTGGAATTTTAACTCAGGACCCATTTTCTTTTAGTTCTACCTGTAATTCAATCTCCAGCTGTTTTTAGATGTTTCATTCTTCTACTTGAAGGCAGAAAAATCATTGTTTTACTCTATTACTTTCCTTGAATACTAAAGCCTATCATCATATTTTTCTCTAAGAGCTGTCTCTTTGAAAATAAAAATTTTTATTCTACCTTTGAGAATATACATTTTATTTTTATTTTTTCTCCTCTATTTGGGTATGACATGGTATTTGCTTTCAGCTGAGAATCACCTATGGTACATGAACATGAATATATTTTCTTTTAGTGACTAATAATGTTTACTTCTGAACATTAATTTAAATAAATTTTAGTTCACAATACATTCTTATGAAGACAGTAAGATTTTATCACACTAGATCATTGGTTTATAAAATGTGGAAGATATAATGATTATCATATAAGCTTCTATATTCACCCCAATACCCTAACAACAAATATTCTGATTCACTAATATCTAATGTTGGATGTAGTAACTTCAATTTTTAACAAATACTGCAGTAATTGTGATGCAGGTGGTTCAGGGCCACACTTTGAGAACACTAACTAAAAATAAGTTTTTTTCTGAAAACTCATTTGTTTGCATATCATTAGGTTTAAAATGGATATGTGACATTTGCATTTCACACCTCTGAATATCAGCACAGCTGGCCTCCAACAATGAGAAAGAGATGCACCAGGCACATGGGTCAGCTAGCCTTACCAAAAAGATTGCTAAATAATTCAGTAGAGTCTAACTCTTCACCCAACATGTCTCACAAGATACAAGTCTAATGATACGAATATTGAAAATGTCAGCTCGGTCCTAACTTCTCCCCTGCTAACTTTAATGTAAATATTATATTTTAGTTATGATGTTTTTCCAATACACCAATAATTTATGCTTATTTTAGACAAAAAAAGAAAGAAAATTCAAATAAACAAACAAACAAACATAAGTCACTTAAAATCCCTCCATTCAAAGTTAGCAATGCATATTTCATGTATCTTTTCTGGTGTGCATATACTCCCTGAAATTATCTGAAAAGATAGGGTAATAGATTATCCCTGTTCTCTGAGGAGTACCTCTTTTCCCAATCTTGATCTGTGGTTTTAGTAAGAACTGTTTAGGTGGCAGAGACAATATATCCATTTAAACTAGCTTAAGCTAAAGGAAAATCACTGGGTCACAAAATAGGGAAATTCATGGAGTAAAGCTTGCTTCCAGAACAGTGGACCCAAGGCCTCAAGAATATTCATAATTTGCTCTCTCTCCATCACACTCTGTTGGTAGAAGTGTACTTTTCTTTTCTGGCTTGAGTCCCAGGCAAACTCCTTCACTGCACTTCTGACTCCACTTCCTAGTTTCAGAGAGAGGCATGTGATGGCTCAGGGTCCCATGATCACTGCTTGTGACTCTTATTGAAGATATTGGGAAATAGACACACTGTTTCAAGTATACTCACTGAGCTCCTTGAATGAAATATTGCAGAGGCTACCAGCCATCCTTGCAACCTCAATGAACGAAAAGCAGAACAAAGAGGGTGAAAGAAAGGAAGAGCTAGACGTGGCTATCCTCAAGTCCAGTGTACCTGAAGCAAGTTTCATACCATGAATTTTCCTGTTTTATAGTGCAGTAAATTTCTTTTTAATTCTATCTAGTTTAAACTAACATATTGTGGCACTTCCATCCAAAAAGGTCTTTACTAATACATATAGTTATCATCATTACTCTTGAATTCTGTGTTTGAACATTTTTCTACTTGCTATAATAGTTTTCTCTTGATGATTTTCATATTTAAAATAACCTTCAAGTGTAGTGATGAAGTACTGTCCAGAGTTCCTAAGTGCATGAAGGTTGTGATAAGACTTATCAAGAAAATATGTGTTAGATAAACTTCCTTCAGGCATAAGTGATAGGGTTTATGGCTGTGAGTTCACTTAAGGGGTCAACAAATATATATGTATATCTATGTATATATAATATATAATAAATAAATATATGTAATAATGTGTCTTTAAATAGAAACATACATAGAACAAGGTTATGCACTTAGGTTACGAAAATGTGACCAGGGGCTTGCAGGAACCTAATCCTGTATTTCTAATCCTAATCCTAAAAGTAGCAGTTTAATATTCACTAATTCAGCATTTGAAGTGACATTATAGAACATAACTTCTGTGAATAATGAGAATCCAGTACACATATAAGATACTATAGACACTGTTTGGCAACCTTTCATTTTACTTAATACTATAATATTAATACTTATAGACAATATTATTTTTCTTACTACAATATGAAAATACTTACATATAAGTAATTATGTGTCCAATCACATCATTCTATCAGTGACTGCATAGTGCTGTATTGCATTGAAGTATCATAATATACTAACACTATGTTTCCTAAACTTAGGTGTTGATGTACATTCCAATATTTTCTATTAAAAATTGTATTCAAAGATATATTTCTTCAGGAAATTTCCTAGAAGTGGAAACCCACGGTCAGAGTATTGAATATTTTTGTTGTACATTGCCTAATTTACTAACTAATGATTATTTCCCTCAAACTATTTTCAATCTGTGCATTGTTATTCTCTCTTTTTTAAGCGAGTTGGGAAAATACGTTGCCTTATTGTAATTTACACTTCATTGGCAATGTTGAGTAATTTTTCATGGACTGATATGTGCTTGTATTTGAATGTTTGCATGTTTGTATGTGTGCACATGTGTTTGTGAACATGTTTCTTTGTGACTCATTGTGAGTGTTAGGAGCCGTATATATATACTGAATATTTTTCTCACTGAAATACACAGTTTCTGCTTAATGAGACCAGCCATGTCTGTTAGAGACCTTTCTTTTGCTTATTGATTATTAAGTGATTTGGTATAAAAAGAAAATTAATCCTTTGTCATACAAATATGTTTCTGAGCTACTTATTTGCCCTCTAATATGGCTTATATTTTCCTGATACTAAATAATGTTTGAATATGTCTACAATCAAATATATCAATATTGACCTTTATTTCTACCTCTGAGGCTTTGTTTAGAAAGTACTTTACCATCCTTCAAATTTCTGCTCTGTTTTTAGTATCTATTGCTGCTTCCCAGAGCTATTATTAATGTACATTTTCTTAAGCATTTTCTCTGTATCAACTAAATTTGGAGAGGAAAGGAAGGTTAATTCATGTGCTTAGTCTGGCACCTTGGATTGCAAGTTCCAATACTATTTCTCTTTTAATTTATGATATGATGAATAACAATACTGTTTTCTCATTATTGAAACACTATTACATTCTTGGAATTCATTATGATGTTATTTTAATATCAGGATGGATTCAATTTGCTAATTTGTGTTAGGAGTTTTACATCTATATTCATGTAAGACTGGTACACAAAAACGTACCCACACACTGAGACTTTGGGACTGTTAGCAGATTGCTGGAATTTTCTGTTCTTTATTTTTTGGAAGATATTGCCTGTAATATTGTTAAATCTGGTGCTTTTAAGGAGCTTTTAAAAATATATATGCAGTTATTTTGTAATTATCAGTCTAATAAGTCTTTCTAAATTAACTTTTGTATAAATTTTAACGTATTTTTCTTTGAAAATTGAATTCTATTAATATTCATGCTTATTAACATTAACTTGTGCTGCCTTTCTCATTTAATTTTTTTTTTTTTCATTATGCGGGCCTCTCACTGTTGCGGCCTCTTCTGTTGCGGAGCAGAGGCTCCGGACGCGCAGGCTCAGCGGCCATGGCTCACGGGCCCAGCCGCTCCACGGCATGTGGGATCCTCCCTGACCGGGGCACGAACCCGTGTCCCCTGCATCGGCAGGCGGACTCTCAACCACTGCGCCACCAGGGAGGCCCTCATTTAATTTTTAACAACTTAATTTAGTTTGAATATTTATTTACAATCATGTTTTTAAAATTATTTCTAAATCTGTACATTATTGTCAATGCAATTTGATTTAACAACTAGTAGTTAGCGCATATTATGTGCCAGAGTGTTTAAGCACTAATATTAATTGATTTAATTCTCACTATAAGCCTATGAAATAAATTCTCTTATTATTCCCATTTTACAGATAAAAGAACAAACTGAGGCACAGAGAGATTAAGTAACTTGCTTAAACTCACACAGCTAGAAAGTGGAAGAGTCAGGAATGAAGCTGAGCTGTTTGTCTCAAGAGTACTTTAAGCACTCTACAGTATGCTAAAAGGAAAAACATTTTTAAGAGAGATCACTGAAAAATACTATAAAAGTTATATATATATATATGTTACATATATAGACACACACAGGCCAATGGACTTTTTCTTCTTAAACCCTTCCCAGAAATATTAGTTTTGTTTACCTAAATTTCTGAAAGACAACTCTACTTCTTCAAACCGTCCTTATCTATTCCCAAGTGCTGGAAATTCCATAATGACAAAAAATGTTAAAATAAAATAAAAGAACAGGAAGAAGAGAATGAAATGGGGAAACTGCTTCACTTAAACAAAGAATATTGCTTTTATTGTTAACACCCTAGGCAGCAGCAGTTAGAAGCTCAGTGACCTTAAGTGCCACAGAACCATTAAAAGTAATGAGGTGTGAGCTCAAGCCAATGACTGATGAAAAGGCAATGTCTTCTCAGGGGCTTGTGTTGTAACATCCAACATTAATGTATTAGTATCAGTAGATGAAACATGACGAATACTAAACCTCATTTGCATAATGGATGAAGCTTAGGAGGCAGTTCCAGATGGCTGATGAGCACCTTGAGCCAAAAGGAGAATATTTTTTAAGGCTCAATATACATAGGTCTTGCATATTAAGATAAAAGTAATTAAGCATATTAGAGCAAATGTAGGAGCCTGTGGGCTGCTGGATGATGTACTTCTCTTAAATTTGAAATAAAATTGTGAAACTTCCCTGCAGAATCCAAATATACAATGCAAGGATCTTGTCTGGACTGGTAAGCTCCATGTCTTAAATAACCCTCATCTCCTAAGAAAACAGATAATAAATTTGTTGTGTAAACCTTGAGTAAACGGATTCAAATCTAGATGCAGATGCCTAAATGACTTATTCAACTATGTTTTTTGCAATTTCTCAATTGTGCCAGTGTTTGAATAAAAATCACATAGTGTATTCAATTTACTATGCACAGTCTGGTTTGTGGGGGAAAAATCCTTCCTTGGAAGAAAATGTGGGCTTGATTTAATTCTTACATGTTTCTGTTTCAGTTTCTCTCTAGGCAGATGAAATCATCAAACATTAATTGTGTGTGTGTGATGTTAGTTCTTTAGGTCTTTTTATGATAATTGTGATTGACTTCCTTATTAAAATTTCAATACTAAAAATATATACATTTCAGTGTAATATATTCTAATGCAAATTATTATGCAAATTCTGGGTTTACCACTGATCAGGGACACCTGTGGACAAAATCAGCAAGTGTGTAGCTCTGTGCTTTCCCCAACTGCCTCCAGGCTCGACCCTGTCCACTGTGGCAGCCTGCTCAAACCTACCCTCACCACCCATGCACCTTCTCCCTCCTCCTACCCTTAAACAACTTAATGTCACATTAGATAACGTTCTCTTCGCCTTCAAAAGTTTGCCTCACCCAGGCTGTCTTTGTCAATTTATGACATTGGCATCCTGATATTTTCCTAAATTCAGTTTGAATCTTTATGTATTTCTTGCTCTGACACTTTTTAAAGTTAATAATATTATTTTTAGTTTGTCATTAGTGATGTGAAGTATAGCCTTCTTTTAGAATTGAAAACATCTTGATGTTTTCAAATCTACAAGGATTCTGTCCCCCTCATCTCACAAATAAATTAAGAATCCTATGATCTTTAAATTAACTATTTCAGCTTTTTAATGACCTATTTCACTCTCCCTCATAGGTGGGGAATTATTTCATAATTTGATCATCTTTTTGTCTATGATGTAACCATACTGATTTGATCATGTCCCTTTCAGCCTTCAACTGGGGTGCCCTTAATGGTAGTTTTCCTCACTTTGCTAGAGTCCTGATGAGTGCTTGACTGACATGATTAATTTGTTCCAAATTAGGAATAAGGCAAGTAACATAATTTGAGTTACATGTCTCAGCTTGAGAAATGAAAAATAATTATAAGACATTTTAGACACATGATCATTTCATGCTCAAACCAGGTCTTGATTGAGTATGACTCTATAATATATGTCCTAGTACAATACTATGAAGACCATCATCTACTCCTGGGAGCAAGGAGTCTATTCCTCTCCATGTAATTTCAACATTGATGAAGTACTCTGATCAAACATACATTTGAATGTTCACATGAGCAGATTAGGGATGGAAATTTATTTTACAAAACACCTATAACTCATTCCTTAACTGATATAATAATGCTTTGCATCCATGTCATGTGTTATTGAAGCCTCTGTCCTCTGGCTTCAGTATGCATGGCTGAGAATACTACCAGATCATAAAATGTCCTCTGCAGTCATACTGCTTTTGTCATTTAAACTGCTGTAATGTAGCACCTGGAGACTAAATGATCTGGCCCCAGCACATTGCTCTTGAGTTGTAGACCTGGGAACGGAACTCAAATCTTGTCACTCCAAGTTCAGTGACTTTTCCACACCCAACTTATGAAATTTTGGGAAAGCCAACTCCTGTGACATAACACCACATCGTGGGGAATGAAAGGGTACAAGTAAACAGCTACACTCCTAGTGGAATTTTTCAGACGATGGATATACAAACAGGGTTAATACATATAATGTGTGTTTTCCTCATGCTATATTAAGAGAACATACTAGATTAAAACTTGTAGATAGGGCTTCCCTGGTGGTGCAGTTGTTGAGAGTCTGCCTGCCGATACAGGAGATATGGGTTCGTGCCCCAGTCCAGGAAGATCCCACATGCCGCGGAGCGGCTGGTCCCGTGAACCATGGCCACTGAACCTGCGCGTCTGGAGCCTGTGCTCCACAACGGGAGAGACCACAGCAGTGAGAGGCCCGCGTACCACAAACAAAACAAAACAAAACAAAAACTTGTAGATAAGTGTAAACATGTAGTTAGCTAGAACTATTTTAAAACAGTTTTATAATCATTTTCATCATTGATTGTTCAAGAAAAAACATTCTCGTTTGTCTCCTATACTCTTAATACCATACTTCACTACTGATTCCAAATGTGTTGATTTTTCCACACATCAGGCAAGTCTGTGACACCAGCTGCGTGCCCTACAATTCAGCTGAATTCTAACACTATCTACCTGGAATTAGCATCAGATACCATGGGTTAAGGGTGTGTCCCACAAGACTGCCCCCACTACAGATACCAATTGCAAGTCCATGTTGTTACCTGTGCTTCTAGGCCACTGGCTATAAATTGGAGATTACCATGACCACCTGCTTGTTCATTTGTTTCTGTTTGTTTGTTTGTTTTGAAGAATGATATAGTCACAGTGCAAAGGAATATGCATATTGAAGTGGGAGGAATTTGTGGTCATTAAGAAATATACCAAACTAAGAATTTATTGAATGAATAAATGTTTAATTTTTATTTAGGGAATGGGCACGACTGTAGTCCCTGATCTCTGTTCTTGACTCTGGCTAATCCATGGCAGTGTGTTAGTACTGGGCTATAATATCAAACTAATAATAAGAGATTTCCCAAATGACTGTTTATTCTCTGCTCTCCCCACTTTCTTAATCCTTGTCAGCAATGGGACCCTGATTAGCCTACTTGCTGTTCTCCTTCTCTACATCATTTTCTAGACTGATCTGGAGGAACAGATCTGGTTTTCAAATTTGGCTTTACCATTTATTCATTATGTGACTTTGAGCAGGTTAATTAAGTTGTTTAAAATACCTGCTTCAGGGTTTCCCTGGTGGCAGGGTGGTTGAGAATCTGCCTGCCAATGCAGGGGACACGGGTTCGAGCCTTGGTCTGGGAGGATCCCACATGCCA